>NW_026922680.1:0-20286 GCF_032062105.1 Saccostrea cuccullata
TATGTTTGTATTATTATTTTAGACTTTGTTAAAGTTTATAATCAAACAATTGATTGCACACATATACATGATATACAGCAGTCGCTGTTGATCATAGTTTACCATATAAAACTCCAATTAACTTATGACACCTTTATGCTTATGAAAGTTCTCAAGAATTATATAAAATTAAGTGAACCACTTACTCTTGGTCTTAACTCTTGAAGTGCATCCAACACTCTCATTACAACTGCATTACCGTTGATTTGGATAAGTCGAATATGTGTGCCAACTCTCGCATTGATGACATATTGGAAATGTACCACAAACAAACAAGCAGCTGTTTTTGAGGTTCTATGGAGTGGTATGGACCATGTCCAGTTAAGCGTAAACTTCCATAAATTTCCTGAAGAATGATTTCAAACAAATTTCTACTAACACGATAGTGTACACGAAAGTCATCAATGTTTTGTGGAAGTCCAAATTCGTTAAACACTGTTTCCATATAGCTCATAATTTTTGGTGTCCATTCTCTTTTCCTCAATGACCAATATACATCCGTTTGGTGACGAGCAAAGTAATAGAAATAATCATCGTTTTCTTCTAAAAACTCATAAATAGGTATTTTCAATTTTAGAACCGATGAATCGGCCATTTTCACAAACCAAAGTGAAACTAAACTGAGTTCGATCACGGACATGCGCAATAGCACTTGCTGTACTAATCATTAGTTGGTGATCGAACTCGCTCTATATTGACGTCTGCAAGTCGTGTAAGTTTTTGCATCATGATTTACTGATTTAAACAATATCTGCTTGATAGCGACATACAATGTTATAACTAACGATTACTTTTCCTCTGCACAATCAAAATGTAATGTTCACAGAATTCAACTCTTAAAAAAGCCGCCTCTACATTCTATTGAACTAAAACGATATATTGTTACGATAAAATTTTACCGTATTCTGTATGGTAATGCAAAACAGACCATGCACAATTTTAAAAACATGTAGTTTTTTTTCGAATAATTATTATTTTATGCATTAACTTCACTCAAAAACGAATTTTTGATAAAGCGGTCATTTTTAGCGGTCATTAAAAATAATGACCGGGTCATTATATCCCACGTGCGATGATTCCTAGGTCAGTTGCTGTAAACAGTACCATTTGGAGTCATTGTTCTGTTTTAAAGTTTTTCTGTTTTACCAGCCAATCAAATTCGAGTATTATAAATAGAGGTATAATAAAATGTTTTGTTATAGAAACTGTTTTATTTTCAAGAAAAAAATCAGCACAGTTATTTCATGCTATAAATAACGAATATTTACTTAAGTGGTAGAAAGATAATTATTTGACAATGATTTGTGATCACATAAACCCAACATTTTTAACCCCTTCACTTCCATACCGATCAAATTGACAGGTGGCGCGTTAAAACACGAATTCGCGTATCTATTTTATGGTTAAATGAAGGTATTTAAACTATGTATCCTCTCAGTTTTTAAAGTAACATTTCCAGTGTAAGGAAATATTGGCAGATGTTGCGGGTAGGGGTGGGGATTTTGTGAATCTAAAGTCACTATTTATAATGTTATCATTATGTCAACAACCCTTTATATAAAAAAGACAATGCAAAAAATATATATTCCTGATTGGAATGTAACATTTCAGTCTATTGTCTCCTTTCTTTTTACAATCCAGGCAGCCATGCAGGTATTCAATTTATGAAAGCCATGAAGGGACATAGAATTTTTAAAAATTTATAAAAATAACCGAGTGTTCAATTTATACGATCCGTTTTCTCGGATTGACAAACTGTTATAACAAATTGCCAATTCATTTTCACAGATTATCAATTTGTTCCCTCAAATTACACAATCTGTTATCTCAGATTGTATAATTCATTCTCTTAGTTTAAATGATTCGTTCTCTCCGAATGTAAAGGGAGTGTGTGTGTGTGTGTGTGTGTGGGGGGGGGGGGGGGTCCGGTGTTGGTGGGTGGTGAATACTGATGATGGATGATGTTGTTGTATTTAGTTTTCATTACTTTATGTACTAAACACTACGTGATTGTTACGTTAAGAATAACACGATGCACATTTGCATTAAACCATTAACTTTTAAATAAAAAAAATACGTAAGACGAACCTTTAACTTTACAGACAGACAAACGGGAATTATTCAAATCTCGTTCTTTTTCTTTGAAATCGATATATTCACAGAATAAATAAAATGCCTATACAAATTTACTTTTTATTTTTATTTATTCTTTGAACTTTTCCTTTCACGATCAATAAAATGGTTTAGAATTTATTAATTGATCTAAAATCTCCTATTATTTTGAAATTTGACCAAAAAAATTTTCTACGACCGGGCAAAAATTATTGCTTGACAATATATCTGACCAAAAAAGTACAAATCAGCCTTAGGGTAGGGTGGTGCATTAATTTCAAAATTTTAATGGTCTTGTCGCTCCACAATATGTAGTTTATGCCTTTTAGTGGATACAATTCACAAGAGCATGCTTTACGCACGAACATTTTCTAAAAACATTAAAATGTTATTGACAAATAAGGCATCTGATATCTTACGAGACACGTTTTCCTCAAGTATTCTTTGTATTTTTTTTTTGAATTCACAAGCCTGATTAATGTTTCTTTATTATTCATATAAAACAAAAATGCAAATGAAAGCAGTGTTTAAAACATATATAGAAAAAAAATCTATACGCTTTTAAGTTTTAATGAATTTTAAGTTTTAATGAATTTCATTTCTGATCAAAGAGAATACGGCGTCCGCATATTGTCCTTCCGTCTGTGATCCGAAAACTTTTCACATATCGACTTATCTTTAAAAACCACTTGGTCAGTTTAAACCAGACATATCATGTTAAGGGAGATTGAGAATGTTCACAGGCAGTGCCACATTATATTTTAAAGGGAAATGATTAAAATGTCGTAAGAATTTGGAGACATCTTTTTTAGAAAAGGTAAAGCTTAAATAAAAGCATCATTTTAACTCATAGTAACAAAAGTTGTTAATATCGTACCCCCGGGGGTAGGTCAAGGCCAAAAAAGAGGGTTGACATTTTCATAGGAATATGCAGTAAATGTCTTCTTCAAAAGTCATCATTTTTAGACGAAGAAAGCTCTGAGGTAGTGAGTGTAAGTGTTACTACCCCTGTTAGATATCGAACTGATTTGTGCCCAGTTGCCTTCTTATGGAAAATCTTAACGAAATCTTAACCAAAACCCTACATTTGCGGAAAATCTGTTATATATTGGGAAGATTCTTCATACGAAAAGAACAATGGTCTTATTCATTATTATGGGAGAGAAAAAAAACTACTATCATAGAACTTTGCTATATATTATAAAATAGTTTCATGTTCTTGTCTGAATTCAAATTTATTCAATTTTAATGTGGTTAATAGCCAATAAAGTTTTGCGTCATATAAAAATTTAAAAAACGCGTAAAAGCAGCAAAACAAAGAAAAATTCTTTTGCTATTTAAGTGTTTAATCCCCAAGTACTCACGTCTACGAGGCGGAAAAACTACTTCCTCTTCTTCACTTTCTGAAACTGTCATAAAAAAGTAAACGCTGTTGTATGGTATTTGCAGGTAATGTAAAACAAAATATAATTTGAATAATATTATTAGTAATATGACGGTTCAGGAATCTTATAATTTATGTTTGTTACATGGAGAATAAGGGAAATAATATCAGGTATCATTATGGTTTCGATATATTGACTGTTTCAAAAAGATACACAAAACCCGTGGACACAAATGATTGAACTTCCCTCATCAAAAATTTGAAAGAAGATTTACAATAGTTACATGTAGTGGAATTATAATAATCCTTCGTCAATTTACGTTTGATTACCCGTGTAGGTAAGAATTTCACAATTTTTAATATAGCATATTCATTTGTGGATATTAATATTAAATGAAGAATAAAAGTCATATTAACCAATTGCAAATTCTTTATAGGCCAATTTATAGTATTATTTGCATTGAAATCTGCTGTTCATGACATCCCGAAATCATACAAACAACATACAAGCAAGACTTGTTTAAATATTCACTTAAGGTATTTCCACCCTCCTATGATGTTGTAGGTCTTTGCAAAAACTATAAGTAGTTTAAATTCAAACTTAATAGAACAATATCTATTGGAAGAATGCTTTACAATAGGTGTAATGATAAATATTGTTAAGGACAGATGATACAAACAAAAAATGAATGCTTGGATTGATATACTAGTACATTTTTGGCCTTAGTTCATTGTAAATGATGCAAATAATAAATTTCTAGAATATAAAGAAATTTTAAACCTTTTGTGATGTTCAAAAGTCTGTCCTTCTGAAACCATCCTTATTAATCTATACAAATATTTTTCACTTTAAATTCTACTTTTGTCCATCCTATGATGTTGTAGGTCTTTGCACAAACTATAAGTAGTTAAATTCAAAACTAATAGAACACTATCTATTTGAAGAATGCTTTACAATTTTTTTGCAATAATCGGAAAATTTAAAGTATATTAAATGAAAATATATGTAGTTTTTGTACTTTGAACTATTAAAATTGTGAGGGTACGTTCACAGGAAGAAATGAGACCTTTCAGTTAAAACTGAAAGGCGGCTTTCAGTTACTTTTCGGTGGACATTCAGCCACTGAATGGCAGGTTCATTTCAGCGACCTTTCAGTTGTCTTTCAGTCACATTTCAGGTACATTTCAGTCACCATTCAGCGGAAACATTTCAGTTTCTTTCAGTGGCCTTTTTGTCGACTTTCATTGACCTTCCTGTCGTCCTTCAGTGACCTTTCCGTCGTCTTTCAGTGACCTTTCCGTTATTTGTTAGAAACATTTAAGTCTCAATTCAGCGATTTTCTCACTGACTTAGTAGTCTATACTCAATATTCTTCCCTTAACAACATTTTGAATAAATTAATTATCCAGTCTTGACTGTCTTATTGTGATAATATTCAGGTACCCAAAACTAAATGAAATGTAAACTAAGTGTAAATGTGTAAGTTTATCACCCCTATCCCTGTTCAATACCAAACTGATTTGTGCTTCTTCCTAGCCAGTGTGCTCAGTTGAGGGATATTTCCCTTTGGCTTCTTAATGAAAATCTTAACCAAAACCCTACATTTGCGGAAAATCTGTTGTATGGTGAAGTTTCCGCATAGGGAATGAACAATGGTTTTATTTATTAGCCAGCTATTTCGGGAGAAAAAAAACTACTTTCATAGAACTATGCTAGTATTTTAAAATAGTTTCATGGTCTTCTCTGAATTCAAATTTATTCAATTTCAATGTGGTTAATAGCCAATAAAGTTTTGCGCCATATGAAAATAAAAAATAAAAAAAAAACGCGTGAAAGCAGCAAAACAAAAAAAAATTCTTTTGCTATTGGAGTCTTTAATCCGCAAGTACTCACTTCTACGAGGCAGAAAAGTTATTTCCTCTTCTTCACTTCCTGAAACTGTCATAAAAAAGGTAAAAGCTGTTGTATGTCATTTGCAGGTAAAATATAAAATATGAAAATTTAATTTAAATAATGTTATTTAAAATATGACAGTTCAGGAATCTTATAATTAATATATGTTGCATGGAGAATAAGGGAGATATTACCAGGTATCATTACGGTCTCGATATATTGACTGTTTCAAAAATATACAAAGCCCGTGGACACTAATGATAGAACTTCCCACATCAAAAATTTGATAGATCTACAATAGTTACCTGTACATGTGTAGTGGAATTATAATAATCCTTCGTCAATTTATGTTTGATTACCCGTGTAGACAAGAATTTCACAATTTTTAATGTAGCATATTCATTGTAGGATATTTATATTAAATAATGAAATTATATTCATTTATAAAAGTCATATTAACCAAATTCTTTATAGATTCATTTACAATATTATTTGCAATGAAATCTGCTGTTCATGACATTTTGAAATCATACAAACAACATACAAGCAAGACTAGTTTGATTCTTAACTTAAGGTAATTCCACCCTCCTATGATGTTATAGGTCTTTGCAAAAACTGTAATTAGTTTAAATTCAAACCTAATAGAACAATATCTATTGGAAGAATTCTTTACAATAGGTGTAATGATAAATATGCATAAATAGAGGGTCTCTCAGACCAACTCTTTTTAACTTAAATAGAAGATTTACAGTAAAACACCCACTATGTGAGCCATAATTTTTAATTCTTATATTATATACACATGTATATCTTTGCAACCCTCCCCCTGTATTGATGCTTATGCTACACAAAATATACGTATTTGCATAACTGGTGTGACGCTGAAATTTTCAATAACTATGAATACATTTTAGTTTATATTAAGTGCATGTAAACTGGAAAAAAATGAGTACACTACAGTAAAACATTTAAGAGAAAGTGAATTTTCAAACTATGGAAAAATCAAAATTGCTCACTCCAGAAGTGATCTTATCACCGAAACACGTTCAATTATCTATCATACCATCTTCGCTAGCCAAGGGTTTCTGATACGCTCCTCTCCTCATAAACCCTTGGCATACGGTGAAGTCAAAAGACGGGATTGTTTTCCGTCACGTGATCTCGAATCTATCAGGTACGCACAGATTGCGTCATCGCCAGGAAAAAAAACACGTGTAAAAAAAAATTAAATCAAAGTTTTCTCAAGAATAATTAAGAAGCAATAATTGAGTTATCTTTATTCATTATTTATAGAACAAATCTGAAGCTTCAATATAGATTCTTAATCACATATTTAGAAGATATTGGATGACACCATGGCTATTCATAGAATTTAATGTTATCTTACGGATCGTTGTTTTCTTGCGTTTTTCATTTCCGAGATTAAAGAGTGAAGATGTATCCCGAACGCAAATATCGTCATTTACAAAAAAACAATTGCTGATTGGTCGACCTGGGTGTACTGAAATCCAATCAGAACTCTGGAAAAAAAAATCCCAATTTCTATGAACACTGTAGGCCAAGGGTTTATGAGGAGAGTAGCGTATCAGAAACCCTTGGCTAGCGAGAATGCTATCATACCTACATGTAATATTTTCAAGAATATTGACCAATCCATACATTTTTTTTTAAAATGTGCGTTCATACGAGCTCGAGTATGGTTAATATCAAAACACTTTGAAAAGAAATTTTACTTTTTCAAACTCCGTTGATTGAACACACTTTGAAAAAAGTTTCAAAGTTTCAAAGTGCGTAATTTTTCAAAGTGCGTCGTAGCAATGCAACTAATAACGGAGGATCTGTACATTGCTTTTAATATCTTTGGTTCTTGAATTTTTTTATCACTTTTAATAAAAAAAATAAACGTTACGATCTTCACTGTAATGGCAATGTACAAGACATACAAGAGACAATGTCTCAAGAGGATCGTTAAACGAGAATTCTAAAACGATCATTGCCGAGATCAAAGAAATGCCGCGGACATTATTCTCTAAAAAATCACAAACGTCTTTAAAAGATTATTAGATCAGATACACGTATCAGACCTGTACAGTTTAAATTAACATTTGATATGAGAATAAATTCCACCTCGATAATAATCTTTTGCAGTCTAAACATTGTATACTGCAGAAAGTAGCTGATGAATGTAGGTTTCTAAAAGCTAAGCGGGGCTGTACCACCGACCTCCCTACGGCATATTTAAACTCCTTGATGTTAGTGATAAAGCGCCAAACTAGGAAACTGATTTTGTTATTGTGTATTCAAAACGATTAATGTATATAAATTACAGCATAATAATTAACAGCGTTATTACAACATGGTAACATACATGTAATCCGTTTAGAGAACGATCAGTCTTATTTTACAACTGTTAGTAGAATAGAAATAAAGTCCTTCATGTCGTCAATGACGCAAAATAACCTCGAAATGTCAGCTTTTATATTTCAATCAGCATTTCATGACCCCGAAGGTTACTCTGCAATATTCACAAAAACTTGGAATTATTTCTTAAACAACCAGATGGTAATAAAGGGTAGCCAGGATATGGATTAATAATATTTTAAGCTTAAAATAAAGTGAATAATTTGACAAGAAATCAAGATGGATATCAGAAAGGGGAAATCCATTTTTAACAAAAACCAAAGTGCATATCATCACGTTGGGGACAAAGCATGCATTAACTGTGCCGTTTTTCTCATTTCTAGTAGGAAACATATCACGTTTGCTCTAAATTACAATTGTATTAAAAATTTAATTTCCAAATGTTTGACGTAATAATGTTGTTATCTTAACGTCAGAATGTTCCATGCGCACTATGAGCAACCTTTAAAGACCCCGATTTTTACAAAAATATAAAGTTCCATCAATAAATATTAAATCTTCCTTACTTGATTTTGAATAAGGAATATTTTAATATACATCTAATATATATAAAACATTTATTCTAACAAAACATTGTCAACGAACTTTTTGGACAATCTTCGTAAGTTGGGAATATTGGGAAAATGGGCGATAGGAAAACAGAAGGGGAAAATCCTTCTTTGAAAAAACAGCAAAGCTATGATTAGTAATATTGATACGGAAGCACCCTGAGGTAATGTAAATTTAAGTGTGTGCAAACCTCCCTACCACCTGTCCAATACCGAACTAGCTTTTTTCTTAGTCAGTTTGCTTAGGTATGCAATAGGGAGCATGGACTTCTTCTTAAATATCTTACCCAAGCCCTTCCTTGGAGAAAATCTGCTGTGTGGTGAAGTGGACACTACGCCCACTATCCCGGGAGGATAAAATAATAAAAAAAATACCATATATTGAGCTCTACTATATGTACATGTATATGCATGCATTAAGAAAATATTCTTATGGTCTTATCTTAATCCCAATGAATTCAACTTCAATATGGTACATGCAGATTAGTACCTTTTTATGCTTATTGTCATACCAAGTATATCTTAAACCGAAAGCGTACAAGCAGAAAAACAAAAAGGAATCTTCCTCTATATGAGTGTTACATCCATATCTTCTCACCTCTATCCAGCAAAGTGATCTCTTCTCTTCCTATATGACGCAAGGGAACCATTTCTTCTTCTTCTTCAAAACCTGAATGTATTTGAAAAGAAAAATAATAATAAAAGCCGCTGAACGGTATTTAAAGATAATGTAAACTAATATGAGTATGATTCAAAATTATTTAATGAGTAATCAACGTGATAGTTCAGCAATCTTAAGTAATGAAAATTTTTTGTTACATGAGGTATAAGGTACCATTATGTTTATTCCGCCTCCAAGAAAGTTAATTGTGTTTGTGTAATGTTATGATACTACATGTATCGTTTACGTTAACTATTAAAAGTAATTATTTACTGCTTTAATTTCCTGCTTAGATTGCGTTTTTTTGGACAAAATGGAGTTATTTTGGATAAGCAGATATCCACAACTATTACAATGTAATTAGAAAAAATAAAATATAATTTTGAGATGGACCCATTTGAGCACCTATCTTTTTGTATAATTTTTTTAAGTTTTAACATTAAAAATAAATCAATAATTTTTTTTTATGATGTCAGATTTACAAAATGTGATATAGTTTTTCCCCTGTATTCTCCTCTGTTTCATTTTTAATACCATGTAATATATGCCACTGCACGTAGACGAAGTACTCGTTGAACCCATTTTAGGCAAAAAATTCTTTTTATTTATATATCTTTATAGTAAGCATAATAAAACTGTTAAATTAATTATAAATCTAGCTCAACTTAGAAGTGAAGTAACCTTGAGACCACACCCTTTGCCCCAGGGTAAAACCCCGTGCAAATTTTAATTTTCGACATATTCTGACCCTTGTATGTAAGTCTGGTAAATATCTTTCAGGTTTTTGTGGAGAAAAAGATTTTCTAGCAACCAGTACTTTTTTTCATGATTATATCCCCTTGTTTAAGGGTCGCAACCCTTCATTTAGTATAAATGGGAGCCATACTGGCCAACAAAACCATGTGACAAATTTGACACTGATTTGCCAAGGGGATTTTGAATGATGGACTTTATTCTAAAAAGATTACAAACAATGCACACCGCACAAATGGCCATAACATTAGCTCTTTGAGCATTTGGCTCAGAAGAGCTAAAACTACAATATGGTATTTTCACAGATATACATAGTATTTTAACGTTCTCACCAAAATTCATTCCAGATTTATACACTCATACATGTATATTATCTGATTCATGTGAAAAACAGCTTAAATAAAATACCTGCTCAATGTATTTAAAGTATAATTACGTGTTACTTTGCGTCTAAAAACTAAAGGTACTGTGAGCAATGAGCTCACTAAATGATATCCCATGCTTCCCATATGGTTATAATGGCAAAGTCCATGTTTTGCTGTGACCGGGAAACCCAAAATATGTGTCGGATCAAAAAGTAATATAGAAGGTGCACATTGGCAATATGTGCTAAAGATTATATGAAAGTTTCATTAAATTTCACTCAATGGTATAACAGGAGTTGTGGATAAGAGATGGGTACCCCAAGCGTAACAGACAGACGGACGGACGTACAGCTAGATGGACGTACAGACGGACCGACATACCGATTACATTATACCCTATCAATTTTCAAACGGTCGGTATAAAAATAGAGCTCCCTGCATGGGGCTGTAGGGCTTATTGTTATGTATTGCTATACAGGGAGCTCAGTCAGGACCCCATCCTTGGCAGTTGCTCTACATATCAGCTGTTCATTGCTATAAGTCTGTGAAATAAGTGTTGTGGAAATTGATTTATTTTTAAAGCAACTTTTTCACAAAATTTATCATACTGCACAAAATCTATTTCTTATTAAAACGTGCTTTTACCATTCTTTAAATTTAATAGACATGTACATGTAGCTGGGTGTCTAAATCTATAGGTTGTGACGCGATGATAAAATCGTGTTCCCAAGGAGCGGTCATAAAGATATAAAACATAATGTCTAAAAATTAAAACATGCAACATTGTAATTTAAATACGCCAATTAAAAATATTAAAATCATTTCCTGATATCTGTATGTTGGTAGACCTCATAAGTGTCTGTCAATATTTTTAGGACTTCATTAAGACAGAAAGAATCTGCTTAATTTACAGAGTTTTAGATGTCCACTCGAGAAACCAGAAATCTTTGTTTCAATAAATTTATTATAAAAAAAATATAGTACATTGACAGAATTTAATTTTTGTCGTTTTTGACGTTTTCGGAGTATGAAGAGACCCATAAATTCATGATGACCATGAAAATGTTAAATGTTATATGCATAACTACTAAACAATTTTTTCACATTAATGAAATGAAATCCCCACAAAGTAAGATTTTTGTTCATCTAAACATGAAAATATGTGATTTATCAGCGTTACACGTCATATCTTATTATTAAAGCAAATCGTCATAATTAAGATAGGGTAAGACCAGAATTAGGGATTTATGGTGTCTTTCAGAATGATCCAACTATTTATAGATAAATGATGTCAGATATTTTAGGTACTCTTCTGATATCTGACAAAATTTAATGTTATTGCAGGTAATACCTCTTCGTTTATTTCTAAACTCTTTTCAACACTATAAGTATTTTGTAAAGAAGAGGCCAATTGGCCACACCGCTCACCTGAGCACTGTAGCTAGGGAATAAAGCTCAAACAATCCATTTTTGGATAGCTTAAAATGCATGTGGTCCCTACCTAATCCTAAAAGGTTGAAGGGGTTGGTGGGTTATGATTTGAATTAACTTGAATCAACACTTACTACTTATGCTTACATATTTTTTTACTTACTTTGGAATTTTCCTATATACGTTTGAACTTTCTTCTTGGATCCCCGCTACCCTCAAGGGTCATGATTTGTATATCACAAATGATTTCTTCAGAATAGTTAATTAGTGTTAGTATGCACCAATTTACTGGCTATGAGGACTAAAGCAAGTTTATCGTCCCCTAAGACAGCAAACTATTTCCCGAGGCGCAGCCGAGGGAAATAGTTTGCTGTCAAGGGAGACGATCAACTTGCTATTGTCCGAATAGTCTGTAAATAGGTGATTTATTATACCGATGCTGACTTTACATTTGTTACGTCATAATATGTACGTCACAATCCGTTTAAAATCAGGAAGTTTTCCGAGATCAAATACGAGGGAAACATAATGCTGCCGGGGAATAGTTTGATGACTATTTCACCATGGGCAGGTAGCACAAAAACTATTTCACGGTAGTGGCTGTTTGGAAAAAATAGCATGTTTATTCCCCTTTTTTATATAGAACAAATTCACAGAGGTATAATAAAGTGTTCTAATATAATCTGACAGGCAAGTGTTTGTAGGGCATACTAATCCCTATGCTTGTCTTATAACCTTATTGGAATAAACAAACGTTTATGGGATATAATGGTTACTATACATGTAATAAACCTGATATGAATATCACATGCACATGGTAAATGACTTTCTATATATACTGTAAAACGAGAAAAATTGGCGCAAACGTATTTTAACGCGAACGTAATTTGGAATATATAGGCGCAAATAAATTTACACGTTTGCAATTTTTTCATTAAAATATATAAATGTGATATTACATATATTTTTCTAAAACACGCCCGTATTGACTTTTTGTATAGTCAAGCACGGAAATTCAATCATAGCACATAGCATATATGTAAACAATCGTCATTTTTACCGTGGACGTGTTGCAATCACATACACGTGGAACAATGTTAACATTTATTCTAATTTTATTTTGAATAAAAGAAATTGATTATGCACGCATTTTATTCATATTGAAACAATGCATACATCGAGGGAAAGTTACTTGAATTAACGGTGATCATAATCAGGTATTGTCTGCAAGCTAAATCGCCATGCTTGATTGCGTTGTTAACCTCGCGGCGATAGATAATTGACATGCCGAGAATCCAAACTTTGAAGGTGCTAATGATAACTACACAATAAATTTTCGCGTTCAGGGGCTCCTGTGCCAAAGGAACTAAAATAAGTATTGCGCTAAATATTATCGTTTTACAGTATACTAGTATTCTGATATTGACACAATATAATCATTAGTGTGGACACGGAAACCTTTTCTTTGTTCTAGCTCTGCTCCATTACACTTGAAGAAATTTGAATCTACACTATCTGTGGATACTTCTGTATAAATATGACCAATCAGAGCTTTGTTGTTCTTGAGGAGAAGATTTATAAAGACTTTTTCTGTATATTCCTATGTAAAATTTTGATCGGCTATTTTGGGCCCACCCTACACCCGGTTGTTATATGTATGCTTTGAACAAAACTTTATAACACTACGTAAGGATACTTTCATATAAATATGACCAAGCAATGTTTTGATGTTGTCGAGTAGAAGATTTTGAAAGTTTTTTTCCTATGTAATCATATGTTAAAATTTGATTGGCCATCGTGGCCTCTACCCCCATCCAGAGGTCATGGAATGTATAAATTTGGATTAACACTACGTGATGATGATTTCACATTAGTTTCATCTTTTCGACCCAGTGGTTCTTAAGAAGATTTGTCAAACACGCCACAAAAGTTTTACTATTTGTCATCTCCCCTTTAAAGACGACGGGGCGCTTCATTTAAACAAACTTGAATCCCCTTTGTCCAAGAATGCTATGTGGCAAGTTTGTTTGAAACCTAGTGGTTCTGGAAAAGTTTTAAGTTGAAAATATCAAAAAATTACAAACAGACGGACTACAGACAAAATGTGATCAGAAAAACTCACTTGAGCTTTCAGCTCAATTGAGTTATAAAGTGCTGCAAACCTATAGATTGCTGAAATTATATTTGTTTGACTTGTTGAAAATTTTTTAACTACATTAGATATAGCGATGATAAATTAATGTGCAAGATTTTATGAGGTTCGCAGCATTTTTCAAATTTTTTAATGCTTCTTGGGTTTAAATTTCAAATTTGGCAAGAAACATTGAGGGTATGCCTTGGAATAAGTCGATATATTAGGAAAATTAGTATTACTTTTTCAATGAATCTGTATAGAAATACACGGCAAAATCACTTGTATTCAAAATATACGGAGAGTATATAGATATAATGGTTAATTAGATACTTAGATATTTTACTGCAAACTATATTTTATTTGATCACAAAAAGATATTTTTCATTGTACGAAATGTAACCTAATCAGCTTTTCAACTACGTCAACTTTTACGAGATGACATCATATTGATAAGAGTATTGTGATCCTACGAATCGTTTACATTTTGTTTTGTGGCCTTTTACAAACAACAAACAGAATTTATAATAATATGTAGTCTAAATCTATCCAGCAGTTTGAGATAACTAATGATTTCATTTTGGTGTATTTTGAACACCTTATATTTTTGTGTGACGTCATAGACTACGTTCCCGTGTTAATTGACAACGCCTCCTTACTTAAGTTTTAAAATTGTAATACACTTAAGATAGCATAATATTTTAAGCTTCAATGTGTAAAACAATACAAAAATCCAATGAACGCTTTGCCTTGCAGGAGATCGGTTTATCAAGATCGTAACATTGCCCTTAAATGTACTTGAAGAATTATATACGACAATTTATAACACACGAACATTCAATAGGAAAGACCTGAAATGATTATTTTTAATGATCTTTTGAAAGTGTATTGAAATTAATTTTTCATCATTTATTATATTGAACTATTTGTAGTTACTTTTAAATTATTATGTACCAACCTGTTATATTCATTCTATGTCTGTCTTTCCATCTCTTTAGAATGAAAAATGCCAATCCAATACAAAAAAGTATTGTAACCGCAACTAATCTAAAAGATTTAATGAATTAAAATTCAATGAACCCATTTATCTATACACACTGCAAAACGAAATAAAAGCGTGCAATGTCATAATTTAAAGTGTACTTACATGAAGACAGTGGTATGCACTTCTGAATTATCTTCAGGAACAAAAGTCACTGTTTTATTGGTTGATGGAATTGTTGATGTTAATTCGATTGATTTACAAGGATCGTCTACAATAGCAATACATTTTTATTCTTTATATTATTTTCATAATTTTTATTCTACATATTAAAAAGATAAAAATACAGACTGTAGGCGATGAAATTATTTCTACTTACATAGGTGGGCCTTTGAGGAGAGAAATCGGCCAGGGCACGAAGAGGATTGGCTACAATTTATGTTGTTATCTGTTTGAAGTTGTGTGTTATTATAAAACACACATACACCTGTTTCATATATTAAAGAAATGTGTTAGAGAAAAGTACTGAAAATTGCTATATGACAAAAATTTTTAAAGTTAGATTCAAATTTTTTTTGTTATCTTCAACATGATGAGGCTAGATTATGCAGGTATGTGAAGGCTACACCGAAAAAAAAATCCACTAAGTTATACAATATACAGACCCTGAGACGTGCTACTACCCCAAAAAAGCGTGTGGCTTTCGTGCGCTTTCCGTTTCGTGCAAACCGTGTAGCGTTTCGTGTAAACCGTGCAGCGTTTCGTGCAAACCGTGAAGCGTTTCGTGTAAACCGTGCAGCGTTTCGTGTAAGCTCCAAAGCGTTTCGTGCAAACCGTGTAGCGAGCGTGCAAAAAGCGTGCGAGAAACGTGCGACTTTCGTGTAAGAACCGTGTGAGAAACGTGCGACTTTCGTGCAAGAATCGTGTAAGATTCATTCGGAAGTCATTTCATTTTAAATATGGCTATCGATGGGTCAGGATGTAAAATTCTATTAGTATTTTATAATTGAATGTGTTATGCTTGTGATATTATAGGAGTAAAAACAAAAAAAAATGGAACAACAAAATTGAATTTAACGGTAATGTATGATTTATATTTGTTTGATTTCTTTTCCTTCTATAGAAAATGTGTTCAAATATATCAGCTATGTACAAAAATTTTAAGGGCATTGTATTCAATATACTACATGTATCAACGCGATCGTGGCTTTTTAAACATTTTTTTTTCAAAGAAAGAAAGAAATATCGGTAATATTCTTTTTTTTTTAATTTAAATCAAAAATATATATCAAGACTCAGCTCTTGTCTTTATATTTGAAACGATGTGTCATTTAATATCTTTTAATATATAAAACTTGTTGCTCATTATTGTAAAAAAAAAATGGATTTTATAATTTTAATTCACGTGCACTGACGACCATATCTTTATAAACGAGGGGGGGGGGTGTTAAATTAAATTACTAGACAGTTCAGTCTTTCATTTTTTGTTGTAGCTTTCAATCTAATGTTAGTTTAATTAAATGCTTTATTTTCTATTCTTGTTTAATTTCGTTGTTAATGTATGCGCAGATACACCCCTTATAAATGTATTGGAATCTTCTTTCCGCCTTTCAACTGTAATCAAGGTCATTTACAACAGCAATCACGGGCTCCGTGTGCATTGCAAATGAAAACCTGTTTTGATATATATATATACGAGGGTTTATCCAAAAGTTCATGGAATTTCTTTCTAAAATTTTATCGCGATTTGATGAAAGCAAACAACAGGCATATTCATAATAAAGAGTCATAATGCAACAATATTGGAAAATTTTACTACTTTTCAATTTTCAATGAAATCACACGAGCTTTTTGAAAATGGATAGTTGTGAAACCCGGGGGAGACTTCGACGTAACGTCAAATTAAATATGTCAGGTCACGTTATATAGATGCAACTCGCCCTAATGTCAAATTTGACTTCGTAACTCTGTTGTTCCAATGATGTTCCAATGATGATCCAATTTCAGTACAGCTATGTGAAGAACTGAAATGCAGCCTACAACGTCCATTAACGCTTTTAATTATTTAAAGGGGTTCTGCACCTAAAACAGTCTCCAAAAAGTCACCACACCTTTAGTCAACGTCCCTATTTTTCCAACAGTTCTATTTTCTTATATTTCTCATGTAACCGAAAAACCAATACAAACTAAATGCATTTTCCTCAAGTCTTTGTCTTTTATATTCACGTTTAAGATAGAGTGATCCCGTATTTTTTACAAAACGTATGACTTGAGCGAAATTTGACGTTGTCTAACGACTTAAAGATGAACAATAAATAATCAATTAATAAACTAAATATACAGTAAAATCAGTAAAACTTTGCAACAAAGGTTTATAAAAGACCAAGCAATCATAATAATGACAAAATTTTCGTTTTCTATAACACACAGGCCGGTTTCAATCTCATTTCACGTATTAAGAATTAAAATGAAAATGAACGTATTAATGTCTCCCCCGCATTACCAAACAACCGTTTCTATGGCAACTGCCATAGAGTTACTATCAAGAATATTTAAACTGTTTTTCAATTTATAATATTCATGAAGTGTCTATATTTTCCTTTGTAATTTTCAACGAATTCAACCTAAAAATGAATAAAATATGAAAAAAATCCACGAACTTTTGGATCAACCCTCGTACATGTTGCGTTCACGGCTAAATATGACACCTGGAAATAACGACTGGGGTTTTTTTTTTAAATAAAATGGTTCTTTAACTAAAGTATTTGATGGGTACAACTTTTAAATCAGCGGATTTTCATTTTTTATTTTTAAATCCAAATTTCTAGCCGTAAACAGTAAAATAAACAGAACTGATATGGTAGTCTTTATATGAATATCATGTAAGAAAAGCTCAGGAGTAAATCATGAATAATTTTAATATTATTTGTTTAATAAATCACATAGTTTTTATTTCATCTAAGGTATTTCAGTTTTCTTGTAATGTACCTGAATGCCGGTATAAAGATCGATCTATATTGTATGTACAATGTATTGACAAATACCGCAACTATTAATAAATGTAAACATACAAACATACTTTTAGTCCTGTTTTGAAATGAACGATTTTGCAGTATGATGGGTATACTGATGTAATTTGATAGGCTTCATGTAAAAAGAGAAAGAGAATAGAATAGATTAATATAGATCACATTACCCCCCCCCCCCTCTTACGCCCTTTACCGGTTTCCCTCCTATTGATAATGCTTGCGTAAAAAAAACTATAAAAATGTTTCAATAATCGTTAGTAGAGTATATAGGCAAATTTAATTTATAACTTAAAATCAAAATAAGAAAAAAAAATAATCCGCCTACGGAAATCAAACACATGCAATATAATCAATATTATTAAAAATCAATGAGTTTATATTCCTGCGGTGGGAAATCGAATTTGTGTTCAATTTATTAAATCAATCGTGACTCGTAAAAATATTACATTGAAATGAATGACTAATACCTGTATATAAAAATTGTATTTCATTAAACAGTCATTTACGATATCGGCATTTCGAACTGAAAATTATTTATCAGTTAATTACAACTGTCAGAGTATTGAATATTTCTATCGGCTTTTATAATACAAGTTTATTAAACTTAATTATAACAGCTGCTTAATTTGGTTTTCATTGAATTAATGATAAAGCAGTAAAAATGCCCGAGATATTCCGAAGAGAAAAATCCAAACCGAGGCCAAACCGTGCGAGAATCGTGCACAAAGCGTGTGAGAATTGTGTACAAAGCGTTTCGTGCAGCCTTTCGTGAAAACCGTGCAGCCTTTCGTGCAAAGCGTTTCGTGTAAACCGTGTAGCGTTTCGTGCAAACCGTGTAGCGTTTCGTGTAAACCGTGCAGCGTTTCGTGCAAACCGTGTAGCGTTCGTGTACCGTTCGTGCAGCGAGCGTGTGGGGTAGTAGCACGTCTCAGGGTCTGTAGCATCCAAGCATACTATATGAACATTAAATAAAGCTATTTATTTAAGTCTGTTTTTAAAAGTGATTTGGATGAAGTCTGTAAAATTTAATATAGACCAAAAAATAGTGGATTAAAGTTAATGGTCACGAGTGCCAAATACAAATGCCATTACATCATAATATTTGCAGAGTAAAAAATGAAACGTAATGACAATTCATATAAACATGCATATTAGAAGAGCTTAAAAGTATTTAAGTTCAGATGACAAAAAGAAAAGAATGTATGCCTGGATTGGTTCATATGTCTTGGCCTATTATTGCTTCCAAAAATTCTAAATTCTATTAATGAGTTTCTCAAATACAAATAAATTGTAAAACATCTCTGATGCTCAAAATTGTACTTTTAAACAACAGTCCTTATCGATCTCTACAAATGTTTTCAGTGTAAATCTATTTATTGTGAAACTCTATATGAAAAATTAAAAGCTACGCTCTCACACTCGTTCATTTATGCCTAGGTCACATTTCCCGGCCGGTAGCCGTAGACCGGTGGTAGTCGGTAGTGATCCGTGGTGTTAACGATGCCCCAACATCGGTCCACATCGGCCAAATAGTCTTTAAAGTATCAGTCACGTTATCCAGCAATGGGGTATACGATGGACAACCAATGCGTTTTATGAGAAAAATGGCGTGGTTGCGGGCCGGACTTACAAAGGCCCAGCGATGCATTGCTAATCATAAAACGATGTTCCAGGATAATCGGCCGATGTATATTACATCGCTTACACATTAGTGAACATTGTTCGTACATCGGTCGACTATGGGCCAATGTTTGGTCGAACATCGACCGATGATCAGTCGATATCTGTTGAACACCACAACGGACATTGGAACATACATCGGCCGATCCTTGAAAGATGTGTTAATGATGGGTTGCCGGTGAGGAGCAATGTGAGTCATCGTTGGAGACATCGCTGAATTTTAACTATGAATTATTTCCTACCGATGACGCAGCACAGTTAAGGTTACAAATGGAAATACCGGCGATTTCTTAAGATAAAAAATACATTCTTTATTAGGATGGGCGATTCTTTTTAGAAATTCACTGATATCAAAAATATGTAATGTGGTTTAAATCTACATGTTGGGGACATTTAGATTTTTTACTTAGACTTGTCGTCACATGATTTTGGCAATTATACTTGCATTTTAGAGGTCATCTATAAATTTCAATATTGCAAGGGCATAACCAAGTTAAAAATCTTATTTTATTTCCGTTTCAACACTATATGTAGTTTGTGAAAAGCGATGCGAATTCCTTTTTTAATTGGTAAAATTTAATTTGTTGGGCGGCAGGTTGAATATTTTGCTAGTCAACTACATTAAATATAGCTTTAATTAATTTATTTGCTAGATTTCAAGAGGTTCGCAGCACTTTTCTAATAGCTTAATATTTCTTGAGTTTATGTGCAAAATTTTGACAAGATACATTGAGGGTATGCTCTTGCAATAAATCGATTTATTAGGGTCCTTCCATTACTTTTTCAGTGAATCTGCATACAAACACACGACAGTATCGCTTATATGGGGAATGCACGTACAGTGTATAAATAAAAT
>NW_026922681.1:0-19842 GCF_032062105.1 Saccostrea cuccullata
GTTGTGTGTTTCTCGCTTCACCACTACACTAAAATTTTAAGTGAGAATGGGAAGGAAAAAAGAAAAGACCTGAGAGTATCCTGTAAAGTATTATGCTTTATGCAGTCCGAACAGGGAAGAAAAGTCACGGTGCATTTGACCATGTCCAATGATGATGTTGATAGTATTTTCATCAGGTAATTATTTAACTATTCATTTTACTGAAAGTTATGAATGATCTTCTGACTACAGATTTAAAAACGATGAATAAACGGTACAAGGATGTCAGGATGTGGCTAATATCCCAACATTGCCAAAAAATAAAAATGCATTCATTCAAGAAATTATGAAAAAAATCCTTGCTTTTTAGGCCTAATATTTGTAACATTATTGGAACAGGTATTCAATTGTTCAAGTTACCTTTTTAAATGAGGTTTGATTTTAATTAATATCTCATTTTTTAATTAATACAAATTGTGCATGACAAGAACATTAATTTTCTTGATCAAGCATTTGCATTTCACTAATTCAATCTACATGTATAAATTGTACAATAATTTCATATTGATTCTTCATTGATTATATTGGAAATTTCATTTCATTGAGTGAATGAAATTCAGTCCAATTCCTTAAATGTTATTGTAAAAATGAACACATATGATTTCAGATCAATTGGGTCATTAATTGGAATAGATAAGAACAAAAAAAAAAGAAAGTACTTCAGTGTTTCCTTAAAAGATTTGTGCCATCAATCAAAGTAGAGGTCATCCCATATCAGCTCAAGAATATTAAAGAAAGTTGGATGGATCAAGCTATGATGTTGAACCAGACATGGCAAAGTCAATGGAGATTTGGAAAAGAAATGATGATTTGTTGTACCCAATGCATATTTTTTATATGTCTATAGATTATAGAAAAAAATTTAATGTTTAACAGCATCCTATCTACCTGGTAGTATATACATGCTGTTTTCAATATATTTAGAAAATACATGTATGTGTATGTGATGATTGCAGTGCATGTTCTGTTTGTCCATCTTTGAATTTGTTTTCAGTAAAATAAATGTATACATTAAGGTATTAATTGAAGGTTGCTTTTGTCTACACTTACAAGTAACAAGTTTCTTAAAAGGGTTATTTTGTAAAATTGCAAGGAAATTAATACACGAACAATTAAATTTAATATTTTTATTCATTAAATTTTGTTCTTACCAGGACCTAATATGCTCAAATAAGTATTTCTGAAAACTGATGAGTTTTGTAAATAAAGCTGCAGTGAACATTTAACATGCATTCTCTGTAAGCACCAAAAAATCTTGGAAACGACATGTCTCCGATTTTGATGAAATTTGCACCACAGGTGCACCTTGGTACAAAACCAGCAAATATGGTGTAAGAAGTTTCCCACGTGCACCCGGTTGCCATGGAGACGGATCCATTGAATTTGGCCATTTTCGGCCATTTTTGACCAAACAAAAACATGAAAATTGAGGAAATATGAATGCATTTTTATCTTCATGTAGTGAACTCAAATATAAATCTTTGTATCATAAGAAAACATCGACTGTTAAAGAATACAGGGCATATAACCAGTTATTCCAGAATTAACCCCACTCTTAGAAAACGGTTCGGCAAAATAGCATAGTTTCTCAAAATGTGAAAAATGGAAAATTTGGCATTTTTTGAGAAATTTAAGGTAAAATAAATAAAATTGTCTACGGAAATTTTTCAAATCATATGCGTGTCGTCAAACGTCAGTATTAGTAGTGTCCCCTCATGAAAAAATTGGAGTGGGATCTCAATGCTATTTTTAGTAACATGTATCTAAAAATAGACATATTTCAGAAAAATCCAAAAAATGAAATTTGGGCAGAGTTTAAGATGCCATTGCTAGGTAATTATGAAGTATACTGTAAAAGTCAATGTGCTAATGTCAGAGACTGGACACCAATAACTACCATGCATATTATTTTTAGGGATTTCCGTTTTCTATTTATAGCTTCAAATGCCTAAATATAGACAGGTCTCATAAAATGATGAAACATGACAATTTTTCCTCATTTTGAAGCTCCACTGACTCATAAATAATAAAAATATGGATCTCTCCAATATTTCATCAATAAGAACAAGGAATAGTATAATATCTCACAAATTATTGAGGACAGACTCTCAACTCTATAAATAGTACAAATGTCTAAAAATAGACACATATGAAATTAACTGTTTAATGTTGATTTTCCACTAATTCTCAAATTATAGACTGGGAATTTACCGACTTACTGTCATTAACTGTGACTGATATTATGTGACTGACAAGAACAAAAGAACATTCAATGGAATGCAGCATGATAAGCAGATGTTTCCATTTCTATTTATAGTAATACGTTTAAAAATAGACGTAATGCAAAATATCGGGAAAATGTCGTTTTTTTGTACTTTTTTCTAAAATTTTGGATGAATAATTGATGACTATCTATTTTTAATTGCTATTGGCATATGGTGACAAACAAGTAAAAGAAAGTCTTATATCAAATACAGAATGAGAAGCAGAGGTTTCCATTTCTATTTATAGTAACACATGTTTGAAAATGGACGTACTGCAAAATATCAGAAAAATGTAGTTTTTTGTACTTTTTTCTCACATTTCGGATGAACAATTGCAGACTATATGTTTTTAACTGCTAATTGGCAAATGGTGACCAACAAGTAAAAGAAAGCATAAACGAAATACAAAATGAGAAGCAGAGGTTTCCATTTCTATTTATAGTAACATGTTTTAAAAATAGACGTGATGCAAAATATCGGAAAAATGTCATGTTTTGTACTTTTTTCTAAATTTTTGGATGAATAATTGCTGACTATCTGTATTTAACTGCTATTTGCATATAGTGACCAACAAGTAAAAGAAAGCATTATATCAAATATAGAATGAGAAGCAGAGGTTTCCATTTCTATTTATAGTAACTTGTGTTTAAAAATAGATGTACTGTTAACTATCGGAGAAATGTCATTTTTTGTACTTTTTTCTAACATTTTGGATGAATAATTGCTGACTGTCTGTTTTTAACTGCTATTGGCATATGGTAACCAACAAGTAAAAGAAAACCTTATATCAAATACAGAATGAGAAGGAGAGGATTCCATTTCTATTTATAGTAACATGAGTTTAAAAATAGACATACTGTAAACTTTCGGAAATGTAGTTTTTTGTACTTTTTTCACTATTTGGATGAGCAATTGCAGACAATATGCTTTTACTGTTATTGGCATTCAGTGACCAACAAGTAAAAGAAAGCATAAATGTAAAGCAGAGGTTTCTATTGCTATTTATAGTAACACGTTTGAAAATAGACATGCTGCAAATTCTCGAGAAAATGTAGACTTTTCCACTTTTTTCTAACATCAGGGATGGTCAAAGTGCAGAAAAACGCCTTTTATTTGTTATTGACAGAATGTGACTAACGAGTATAAAAATGCTTTAGCTAAAGTGTATAAGAATAATGTTTAAGGGTATTTTTACATTTCTACCTATAGTAACACATATTTATAAACAATCAGGAAAATAAAGAATGATTCGTTTTTCTCAAATTAGGGATATGGAATTTGCAGTCAAACTTTCACTAGCTGTAAGTGACATGGCTAATTGTATTCGGCGCGCCAGCGCGTCCAGATCATTCCAATACATATATCACAAAAGTATGTTCTTCCTACATTAAAACACTCAAATGACAGCGATTTTCTCTATAAATTAAGCATTATCGATTATATTATCGTTGGTGGATAGCCCAAGCCCGATTGAAATGTCTTTGTTCTAGGAGCCGGTGTCTCAAATCACTATGTCAGATTAAACTAGAACTGTCCAAACGGGACTAAATTAAATACCCCCGCTGGGTTTTTCAGAGGTGCTAAATCATGAATATTTAATGGATCTAAGAGAAGAGAGAAATGCTTAAACATTTTTAATGCAAATGTAATTGCTCATATTTTCATAAATGAAATGCAGGCGCATCCTAATAAAAAAAACAAGACTAAATATACGGACCAGACACGAATTATGAACTTTTTCTGTCAGTAACCTTGACCTTGCATTAATGGCCTTGGATCAAAGTCGTGACAGAAAATCAGGTAATAAGCAATGTTTTTGTGAAGTAGTAGATTCAAGTTAAGCCATAAAAAAGATATGGACCAGACACAAATATTTTTTTTTTCAAGTGACCTTGAACTTCCCCAAATGACCTTGCATCAAGGTCATGACACACTCTTAGGTTATGAGCAGTCTTTGTGTGAAATGAGAACCTTCCAAGTTCATCCATAAGAAAGATATGGAGCGAACACAAATTATGAAATTTTTCTTCAGTGACCCTGAACTTCCCAAAATGACCTTGCTTCAAGATCATGACACACCTTTAAGTCATGGGCAGTCTTTGTGTGAAATGAGAACCTAACAAGTTTATCCATAAGAAAGATAAGGACAGGACACGAATTATGAAATTTTTCTTCAAGTGACCTTGAACTTCCCTAAATATCCTTGGGTCAAGGTCATGACACAATCTTAGGTCATGGGCAATCTTTATGTGAAATAGGAACCTACCAAGTGTATCAATAAGAAAGATCTGGACCGGACACAAATTATTAAATTTTTCTTCGAATGACCTTGAAGTTCCCCAAATGACCGTGGGTCAAGGTCATGACACACACTTAGGTCATGGGCAATCTTTGTGTGGAGTAGTAGATTCTATTGTTCCTCATTAAGGAAGATATGGATCGGACACTTTTGCACAGACAGATGGACAGATGGACAGCTAGACAGACGGAGAAGCTGATTCTTAAATACCCCCAAACTTTTTTTTTTTTGGGGGGGGGGTATAATAAAGTTGAATATTCCTGGGATCCAGATCCCCTATGACCCATGCCTTACCACAATTTGTTCAAAAGTAATCTGAAATTTGCCCAATTTTTTTGAGTTGGCATACTTTCGATTTCTCTCACTTTATACATGCATGTATATATTTCTCCAGACTTTAACTAAAGCATCTAAAAATATTTGTTGTTTTGGTTTTTATAAATCTATTTTACGTATAAACATACATGTAGGTGTTGGAACGGGAGGGGGGGGGGGGGTCAAAGATACACAACACATAGGTATTAAATAATTGGGAGTAGATTTAGCCCCCCCCCCCCCCCCATCAGCAGGCATTTTGCAGTGTAATCGAATCAGAGTAAGTGGTAGTGTTAAAAAAAATGGTACTGAAAGAAGTTCAATCCCCCTCACATGAAATAAGATTTCATGTTTGGACCCTCCTCTTCACTTTTAATTTGCTTCCGACATGAATGTAACAAATTAAAGATTCACCAGTATTTTGTTATGATCCTAGAGTTTTATCTCCTTTTTAAACACTTGATTTTCATGACAATAAGCTCTAGGGTCATAACAAAATTGAACTTCTTTCAGTACCATTTATTCTTTCTTTCTTCAGCCACAGCCTCCTAGGGAAAATTTTCTGGATCCACCTAACAAAAAAATTTCAATCGGGCTTGGGCTGTCGACCTGAGTTTAATCGATAATGCTTAACTGATAAAGAAAATCGCTGTCATTTGAGTGTTTTAATGCAGGGAGAACAAATTTTTGTGATATATGTATTGGAATGATCTGGACGCGCTGGCGCGCCGAATACAATTAGCCATGTCACTTACAGCTAGTGAAAGTTTGACTGCAAATTCCATATCCCTAATTTGAGAAAAACGAATCATTCTTTATTTTCCTGATTATTTATAAATATGTGTTACTATAGGTAGAAATGTAAAAATACCCTTAAACATTATTCTTATACACTTTAGCTAAAGCGTTTTCATACTAGTTAGTCACATTCTGTCAATAACAAATAAAAGGCGTTTTTCTGCATTTTGACCATCCCTGATGTTAGAAAAAAGTGCGAAAGTCTACATTTTCTCGAGAATTTGCAGCATGTCTATTTTCAAACGTGTTACTATAAATAGAAATAGAAACCTCTGCTTTACATTCTGTATTTCATTTATATGCTTTCTTTTACTTGTTTTTCACTGAATGCCAATAACAGTAAAAGCATATTGTCTGCAATTGCTCATCCAAGTAGTGAAAAAAGTACAAAAAAACTACATTTCCGATAGTTTACAGTATGTCTATTTTTAAACTCATGTTACTATAAATAGAAATGGAATCCTCTCCTTCTCATTCTGTATTTGATATAAGGTTTTCTTTTACTTGTTGGTTACCATATGCCAATAGCAGTTAAAAACAGACAGTCAGCAATTATTCATCCAAAATGTTAGAAAAAAGTACAAAAAATGACATTTCTCCGATAGTTTACAGTACATCTATTTTTAAACACAAGTTACTATCAATAGAAATGGAAACCTCTGCTTCTCATTCTGTATTTGATATAATGCTTTCTTTTACTTGTTGGTCTTTATATGCCAATAGCAGTTAAATACAGATAGTCAGCAATTATTCATCCAAAATGTTAGAAAAAAGTACAAAAAATGACATTTCTCCGATAGTTAACAGTACATCTATTTTTAAACACAAGTTACTATAAATAGAAATGGAAACCTCTGCTTCTCATTATGTATTTGATATAATGCTTTCTTTTACTTGTTGGTCTCTATATGCCAATAGCAGTTAAATACAGATAGTCAGCAATTATTCATCCAAAAATTTAGAAAAAAGTACAAAACATGACATTTTTCCGATATTTTGCATCACGTCTATTTTTAAAACATGTGTTACTATAAACAGAAATGGAAACCTCTGCTTCTCATTTTGTATTTCATATATGCTTTCTTTTACTTGTTGGTCACCAAATACCAATAGCAATTAAAACAGATAGTCAGCAATTATTCATCCAAAATTTTAGAAAAAAGTACAAAAAACGACATTTTCCCGATATTTTGCATTACGTCTATTTTTAAACGTGTTACTATAAATAGAAATGGAAACATATGCTAATTAGCAGTTAAAACATATAGTCTGCAATTGTTCATCCGAAATATGAGAAAAAAGTACAAAAAACTACATTTTTCTGATATTTTGCAGTACGTCCATTTTCAAACATGTGTTACTATAAATAGAAATGGAAACCTCTGCTTCTCATTCTATATTTGATATAAGGCTTTCTTTTACTTATTGGTTACCAAATGCCAATAGCAATTAAAAACAGATAGTCAGCAATTATTTATCCAAAATTTTAGAAAAAAGTACAAAAAACGACATTTCCCGATATTTTGCATTACGTCTATTTTTAAACTTGTGTTACTATAAATAGAAATGGAAACATCTGCTTATCATGCTGCATTCCATTGAATGTTCTTTTGTTCTTGTCAGTCACATAATATCAGTTACAATTAATGACAGTAAGTCGGTAAATTCCCCATCTCTAATTTGAGAATTAGTGGAAAATCAACATTAAACAGTTAATTTCATATGTGTCTATTTTTATACATTTGTACTATTTATAGAGATGAGAGTCTGTCCTCAATAATTTGTGAGATATTATACTATTCCTTGTTCTTATTGATGAAATATTGGAGAGATCCATATTTTTATTATTTATGAGTCAGTGGAGCTTCAAAATGAAGAAAAATTGTCATTTTTCATCATTTTATGAGACCTGTCTATATTTAGGCATTTGAATCTATAAATAGAAAACGGAAATCCCTAAAAATAATACGCATGGTAGTTATTGGTGTCCAGTCTCTGACATTAGCACATTGACTTTTACAGTATATTTCATAATTACCTAGCAATGGCATCTTAAACTCTGCCCAAATTTCATTTTTTGGATTTTTCTGAAATATGTCTATTTTTAGATACATGTTACTAAAAATAGCATTGAGATCCCACTCCAATTTTTTCATGAGGGGACACTACTAATACTGAAGTTTGACGACACGCATATGATTTGAAAAATTTCCGTAGACAATTTTTTTTATTTTACCTTAAATTTCTCAAAAAATGCCAAATTTTTCCATTTTTCACATTTTGAGAAACTATGCTATTCTGCTGAACGGTTTTCTAAGAGTGGGGTCAATTCTGGAAAAACTGGTTATATGCCCTGTATTCTTTAACAGTCGATGTTTTCTTATGATACAAAGATTTATATTTGAGTTCACTACATGAAGATAAAAATGCATTCATATTTCCTCAATTTTCATGTTTTTGTTTGGTCGAAAATGGCCAAATTCAATGGATCCGTCTCCATGGCAACCGGGTGCACGTGGGAAACTTTTAACACCATATTTGCTGGTTTTGTACCAAGGTGCACCTGTGGTGCAAATTTCATCAAAATCGGAGACATGTCGTTTCCAAGCCCTATAGTAAATATTTTGGTGCTTACAGAGAATGCATGTTAACAGTTTAAAATATGACACTTGGAAATTGAAAGGTTGTTAATTTAGTAGGAATGATAAGACCAGTTTAGTAATCAACTAAAATTAAAATCTTTCACAAATACATGTAGTTTATTTTAAAATTGTTTACATTTATAATCTTTTAATTTTTTTCTGTATTTTGATTTTAAAAAGGAGAAAAAATTGTTATATTTAAATTATTATTTCATGGATATCAAGGAGATATACCTATCACTGTAACATTGTTTCTTTTTCCCTGTTCTTGACAAATATTTATGACAGTGTTATGCCATTTTGCAGAATTTGCCTTTTCTCTGAAATCAGAAGTACTCTGTAAACTCATTAAAGTATGAATTGATGTCACTTAGAATTCATCTTTATTTTGTTCTGTCTGATATTTCAATTTAGATTCTCAGACTACCTAATCCAATGATTGAGCTAATGTCCATGAAGTGTAGAAATAGGCCATCTTTAAGATATGTTTGGTTGTCGGCCTCTCCAGACCGACTGACTGAAATGACCAGACTGAAATTTTTTTTTCAATGCAGGGCCGTATTTTTTCTTTTTATTCCTCTTATTCCCCGTAAAGAAGATTTTCTCACCTACCACCCAATAATTTTACCCAGAGTCAAGAGAGGGCAAACAAACATTACTTTCAAGATAGCATTTCTACTCTTCGAAGTAAAGAAATCATTTAATTATAAAAACAGCAGCTTCGTGGATGCCTGCTTACAACATTTCACTCAAAAGATGGCATACATGTATAATGATAGTCACGAGACATAACTGAATAGAGATATTTTGCTACGAAGATGTCTAGAAATTACTACATGTTGGAATAACTAAATCAGCATGAGGTCAAATTCAGAGGCTTTTAATTGGGTTAGTTGCAACATGTTCTGAAGTATGTTTATAAACATATACGTGCACTTCTAAAGGTGTTGCAGTATAATTCATGGACAATTTCATCAGAATATTCAGATGTAAAGATTGCCATAAATACTAGATTTCTTCCATGGAATAAATTTTTAGACCATCTTGTAGCACAGGAGGAGTTTTATTTTGAATATTTTTGGCCAAGTTTTGCTTAAAAACAATAACAAAAATACATTTAGTCTTTAACATTCACCATGACAAGGTGATATCAATGTTGTCTTTATAAGTGTAGAAAAAGCCTGATTTTTGTGTTCCAAACCCATAATATAGCCCCTGTTTCCATGGAAATAATATTGGGGACATACACATTTTTTTGGTTCAAATTATTTAAAATGATCAAATTAATAACTTCATGGAATTTGATGGAATCGGTAGATATGTAAAACGTTGATTTTTATATTTTTGTTGCCATGGCAACGGTTTCACTTTATCAAGGAAAATTGAAAAAATCTTCTTTTTTACCTAAATTTTCACATTTTTGATAACGGAAAATTAATAGTTTAAATAATAGAAGCATGAATTATACTAATTCAGGTCATTTTAATTATAAAAGTTTGATAATTAATAAAATAAATCAATTTTTTCAATGAAAATAATATTCGAGGTGAAATATGAAATACGTTAAATTTGGCGTCTTTTACTAAAAAAAATGGGACGGGCAATATCTTTGAAAATCATATTAAATGATGAAGCTAATCTCCCTGAATAAATTGATATATGGCATGTGTGCATATTAAAAAAAAAAAATAAAAGTTGGAGGGAGACGCAAACCTTACCTTAAATACAAATTCATTCAACTCTTCATTCTACTTTAAAAACACTGAAAAGTAATACATATCATTTACCTTTTTATGCATTTAATCACTTGCATTTCCAAATATATCCTTTCTAACTTTAGAAAACTGGCGCGCTCCACCCTGGTCCTCATTCCCCTGTTCGGTGTGTACTATATGATATCTGTTGTCATGCCAGAATGTATGGACCCCAGTGTAGAACTCATCTGGCTGTATGTGGAGAGTGGTGTCAACTCATTTCAGGTTAGTATCGGTGATCACTTCCGTAGTGTACAGCATTTTTCTGGATCATAGAACTAATTTCAGTTACTGTACAAGGAACGCTTTTAGATTTTCTAAATACTTTTTGAAATAATACACCTCGATATTGAATTTTTAGGATTTAAATTAAATACCTGTCTTGTATGTCTGTATAGAATGATGATCATAAACATGCTTTTATATATCACTATATTTTCTACAGGGCTTTCTCGTGGTGTTACTTTTCTGTTTTCTTAATGGAGAGGTAAGGAACCTTAGATAGCTACTACAAATAAATAAATCCAAATTTAAACAAACAATCTTGAACCATTTTTGTGATAATCTGCACTGTCTTTGTTATGAATTAATGTCAATGTATACCGGTATTTTCATGTAGAATGTTCTGGAAATACAAGTATAAACCTAAACTAGTCATAATATTTTGATATATCGTGATGTTCCCGTATATATATCTAAGATGCCTTTTTCACACTGATTTAAGGTGTTTTGTACTACCTTCAGGTTCAACATGAAATCCATAAGAAATGGGACAGGAAATGGAGGTTACGCCGGTTTAGCGCCGCCTCCTCCCGCTCCACTAGAACTCTCTCTATAGGATCTACCGTGTTATTTAAAGACAAGCATCTCCCAGCTATACTGTTCCGAGGGGACATTCCTAGAGAGAAAAGAAACAGTGTTAAACAAAGTTTAGAGTTAAAGAACTTGTGTAAAAAACCTGATTGTGATCTCAAAGAAAACAAAGATGAGGAACATGAATGTATCAAATTATTGGAGTCCCCAACATAAGAAATGATGGATTATTTTTGTTTTAATATGTTATTTTAGTTCTTCCTATGGAGGGACCTTAAATGAGGATTTGAATATTTTTTTATCACAAAAGGGAAACAAAAACTGTAGGATTTTTTAACTGAAACTTTTCCAAATATAGTTTTAAAGAATTAAAATGTTAAAGAGAGATTGTCTTCGATTTAACCATTTGTCACATTTTTTTCTTTTCACGTTGTTTTCACAATTTCAACAGGTTTAAATTATATATGTCTTACTATAAGTATTAAGTCTCTGAAACGGGGCATACATGTAGAACAGCAAACGTTGAATGAAACTTATCTTTTTAACATATTCAAAGAAGGAGAAAAATTTGAAACTTATTGAAGATATGTTTCAAGAAGACTTTTTCCAGTATTGAATTATAAAGTAATAAAATAATAAAAATTTACATATTTTACTTGCATATATCAAAATAGTGATAAAAATTCCTAGTAAAATGTTCCAGACTTGTTTAGAGGTTTCAAATGTTTTATTAAGTAAACTTGCATTTAAAGTTTCAAAATCTTAGACTTTTTAAATCTTATGAATTTGGAACAGGATTGGCTACTTGTTTTATTTTTCTTTCTTTAAATTTAATTTTTTATAATGAATGTAGAACAAACGAAGTTTGCAATTGAGTTCAGAATTGTGTTCTGAAATGAAAGGGATTGAAAAAACTTAATATATAAAAAAAAAACCAAAACAATAAGGCCTAAGATAAGAGACATTTGAAAGTCATAATGAATATGGCTGTACAGACAAAATTAAAGTCGTGTATTAAATTTTGTTTATGATTTCGTCCGACTGATCGTTCTTAACTCTAATTACGAAAGGGTTGTCTTATCAAAGCTTAACAACAACCTAATATTTTTTAATGGCTGACAAAAGCCTAGTAAATGGTAACACAGATTGATGATAAAGGTATAAACCTTTCATGATTCTGATTCTGACCAATTGTTTATCAGCTAGAAAGTACTTATTTTTGCTATATTCCCACTTATTATCGGTATATCATGTACACTGGTTTGCCAAAATTGAATGAATCAAAATTGAAAGTTTCCCTACCGTCAACGAACGTACATGGATTGCATAATTTGAGCTATAAAAACTTTTTAGAATATCAATTGTTCACTTTATTATTAAGCAAACACTGACGTACATTACTTGATTCAAATCTAAATTGTTTTGAGATTTATGGAATTCTAAACCAGATCTCTAACAGTGACATTACAAGCCTAACAGTATTGTCAACGCAGATTTCACCGTCTTGATGTTCAACTTTATTCAAATCTCCGCTTGTATGAAATGTTTAAGGTAAAACATTCAGGTTATGACCATCTCATGTAAAGTAGTCAACTGACGATTAACTGACTGTTTTTCTTACACTCAACTAGATATTTTTGTATGTGTACTAGACAAAAACAAAATAATAATAAAAAAATGATATCAATTTAAAATAATAATTGGTCACAATTTATACTTATCAATTTAAATTTGAAAAAAATCGAAAGTTTAAGAAGTGGCATTCAATGAATTAATTGTTTAAATTTTATCATATTTGAAATTACCATGTCCATTGAAGTAAAGATTGTTTAATAAAAATAAAAGGGGTATGAGGGGAAATTTATAGCCCAATGTATATTTAAACATATTAAGCTGAAAACCCAAGTCTACGCAGATTCCCTATTTGTGTTAAAGCATTAAACTACCTGCAATTGAAAGACATAAGTACATACGTAAACAAAGTCAGGTTAATTGAATTAAAAAAATGCTTTTGACTTTATTTTAACAAACTGTAAGGACACCTCTCAATTAAAAAAGATATTGGGGAAATTAAATATTGAGTATACATCCTCTAACATGACAAATCATACAAGCCTATCAGTAACGAGATGCTCCTAAGCAAAAGAAATGACGGCTTAGTTCTGCATATCTTCAGAAGAAACCTTGCAAAATTGCACCATGGAGTTAATCAGTTTGGTTTAGGCAGCATGCTTATTTAACCTTTGCCAACACCCCAAATCCTCAACATCTTGCGGTAAATTAATGAACACCATTGTTTTTGTTTAGAAGAAATGTCATGACGGATTTATTATCTGCTGTTCTTTAACTGATAAATCCCATAAATACTTATATATTCCTCATTTCAAGCGATTACCTAATATCACTATATGGCTCCCAATCTTAGTGTGAGCAATGCTAGTAATTTGCGAATTGAAGATTGATTATGAAATTTTATACCTAAAAATAAATAGAAGTAATTGAATTGTATTGTATTTATTATTGAATTGAATTGTACTTCTCACTAAAAAAACGCAACTTAAGACTCCTTACTTTTAATTTAGAAATTCAAAGTATCAAAATATTAATGGAAGAAAGTGATATGATAGCTTTATGTAACAAATGATCATGTCCTTATATCAGATATCACACTCTGTCTAATTTTTTATTTAAGAAAAAAAAAACACTGAAAGAATTGGAGAAAATGAACAACATTCTAAACCTCCATAAAACAATACAAAATAAGAGCACAGCAAACACGGACCCCCGAAACATCAGAAATGGGATCATGTGCCATGGAGGAGTGAGCATCCCCTGCCGACCTGTCACACCCGCCGTGTGCTCCTTGTCATGATCAGGAAGTAACGGGAAATATCCGTCGTCAATTCAGTGTATAAATGATGGACTAACAATTGGTATGAAAAACGTCAGTCAGACTTTGACTCAATGATAAGCTTTATGAAGAAGGATATGGAGATAACGAACAGTATTTAAACTCAAAGTCCATAAAACAATACAAGACAGGAGCTGAGCAAACACGGTCTTCCGAAACATCAGATGTGGGATCAGGTGCTATGGAGGAGTGAGCATCCCCTGCCGACCGGTCATACCCGCCGTGTGCTCCTTGTCATGATCTGAAAAAAAAAACAAAAAAATCCGTCGTCAATTCAGTGTATAAATAATGAACTAACAATTATTATGAAAGAAGTCAGTCAGCATTTAACTCAGTGATAATATGATAAATTGTATTTACTGGCAAGGTAATGGTATCGAAGATAGAACTTAGGAAATGATGACTCTAATCTAATATTCTGTTCCATCAACTTGTTTGTCAATAATATGTATACCTCGTTTTAGAAATTGTTCATACGTAGAACATGCTCTTGTGAATCGAATCAACTTAGATATGTAAACTCCATATTCATGTGATTAAGGTCTATTGCTGCAAAGGTAAGGGAAGTTGTCGATAGAAAAGTTAAAGTCATCACCTTTATCATAGAGCTTGGTTGTTAGATTACCATAGAGCTTGATTATCATAGATTAACATTTATTATCATAGAACTTGGTTGTTATAAGTAGCGCTCTTATCCCAGATAGCAGGATGTTATTGGACCTTTGTTGGGCCAACAACGCTACTTATGTTGGGCCACTGTTTGAATTCAACATTGGGCCATCGATAATTTGCTTATCCGCCCTTAATCAAACCAACTTGTTGGCTTATTGTTGGGCCAATGTAACATTTAATATTGGGCCACTGTTGGGGGCCACTGTTGGGCCAATGTATTATTTTAATATTGGGCAAACGTCATTTTTGTACAATTGGGCCATTGTAAGCAACTAATGTTGGGCCAACGGTAATTTGCTCATCGGCCCTTAATCAACCAACTTATTGGCTCATTGTTGGACCAATGTAACAGTCAATATTGGGCCACTGTTGGGCCAATGTATTTTTTCAATGTTGGGCAAACGTCAATTTTGTACAGTTGGGCCATTGTAAGCAATTAATGTTGGGCCATCGGTATTTTGCTCATCGGCCCTTAATCAGACCAACTTGTTGGCTTATTGTTTGACCAACGAACAGATATCATTGAGCCATTGTTTGGCCACTTATTCTTTCAATATTAGGAAAACATCATTTTTGGGCCAACTTTGGTTTGTATCTTATTGGCTCTCCATCATGACAACTCATTTGCTCTTCACTGGTTGGCCATTTGTCCTCAAAATTGACAAACAAATATATACAATAAGGTTATACTAGTTTTGTAGTACAGTTTAATGGTCAAAGCCCTTTATAAATACTATCTATATATGCTATATATGCTAGATTAATTATTTTAATACATATTCTCAATATTCGCATAGAATTGCCATCAACAAGTATTGCATTGTAAGTAGCTCTAAATTAATTAAAAAACTGAGGAAAAAGAAATCAAAATATAAAATTTAATTTTAACATACTATAATTTTATTGCTCTGTGCATGAAGAAAACATTAATAAAGAATTAAAAGTTGATGCTCACTTTAAGCGATATATGTAGGGTTACATGACTGTATACTCCCTCTCTAATGTAAATTATGCACAAGTTCAGTAAATTACAGGTATCAATAAGTACGTCTAACAAATAAACAAAGCCCTCCTGTTCTTAAAATAATACTAAAATGAATCCCGTTATTTTGTTTACTTACACAAAAAAATGTTTCTGGCATCTGCATCGTGTTTATAACCGACAAACAGACACGAAAAAGGGTAGAACTACAGGTATATCACACTATATCACAGAAAAAAAGTTACGCATTGCCACTTTCCATCTGATCTCTCTCCTAAGTCTCCATTTCCTCTTCCAGAGTCTCCTCCTCCCCCTTCTTTTCTTCTCTTTCCGTTTCTTCCTCCCCCATCCCTGTCCTTGGCATACCTTAGCCATTCTTTGATTGTGTTCTCCATGTCTTTTTAGAATCTCCAGGAGCACTAGAATTGTAGTATTTGGTACTTTAAACATACGATTAAATTTACAAGTATATCACTATATGTTTAAGCTGTCAATTGAGGAATAACCGTCTTTTTTATTTCATGGTGTGATTAAGTGATTAGCTTGTGTGATGAAGGCATTTATGCATAATTTATACTCTTGATAATCATCATCAAAACAAATTTGATTCAATGTTGCCCCATATAAAATACATGTATTGAAAATTTGTCGTTACACTGAACAAATTTTAATTGAAAGAACCCAATTTATTTTTAGTACTGAATAAATTTTGTTTTAACTTCAGCAAATTCAACATTTTCAAAATGTTTGATCATGTTCTCGACGTTAAGTGTATATAAGTAAATTAAGTGGTAGACTTCGGAAATGTATTCTACTAGACACAAATTTCAATTTAAATAAGGAGCAAATTATTAATTGTTTTAACTGTATCAAAACACATTTTTATACTTTCATTTATTTTTCTTGTATATAAACAAAAAATTTAATCACTGATAATTTATGTTGTTTCGATAAATTATAAGAATTTTAAATTTATTTCAGCTAGCTTGATTTTTCAAGTAGGATTGGTTGTAGATTTACTTCTGATTGTAGATTTGTTAATATACAGATTTGTAACAATTAAATGTTTATACACATTGGCCCAATGTTGGTCCAATATATTGGGCCAACATTGGGCCAAGGAGCAAAATGACACTGGGCCAACGGCGTTTGCCAACGTCGGCCCAATATTCTTGTTGACGTTTCTCCAACAATGTCGCATTAATTGGGCCAATGTTGGCGCGACGTTGGGCCAATATCTGTAGAAATAACACTCTACATTGGGCCAACGTTTGCCCAACATATCGGGCCAACATTTGGTCGATGAGCAAACTTAAATTGGGTCAATGCCATTTGCCAACATTGGCTCGATGTAACCGATTACATTGGCCCAACTTTGGCCCAATGTTAGCATGCTATCTTTACAGTGTTGACCCAACAGCACCTGACCTCTGCACTTCCCCATGTCTGATTTACACAGATCTGTACATGATATCGTTTAAAAACTAAACGTTAATTCAGCTGTGCCGAGGCAAACATATTAGTAATACTTACAAAGTGAGTGCGGATATGCAAGGTATCAGTCTCATTACGCTCGTTTCAGATTAAAAATGGCGCGGATATTACAAGTAGCTCGGTTGTTGTCTACCCATGATGCTCAGTCTTTTTCATGGTATATTGGGCCAACGTAGGACCGATGCCAATCCCCAAACAAATATTTTCTCTCATGATAATAATTTTATGATATAATGCCAACAGTAAGCCCAACATTAGCGCACTATTATACATAACCAGCTATCAATATTTCTTGTTGGGCCATTGTTGGCCCAATCAAGGTAACTCAACATAGATAATAGAACCATATGTAAGATCTGGCCAACGGTCTTCTGCTATCTGGGTTATTACAAATAAATAAGCAAATACACAATTCAAAAAATAGAATAAAACACTCTTTGGTGCTTGATCACTTAAGTGCAAAGTTAAAATGTTGAAAATATCATATCTAAACAAAAGCAGTCATCCAATGATAAGCATGGACATAGAAAGTCCTTTTAATTATTTCAGAATGTACCAACGTTGTCCCAACGTAAAGCTCAGCAGCTAATTATAAAATTGACACCATCAATTAGTTGGCAGTATAATAATTGGGCCAACGTTGGCCCAATATAAATATCTCATCTTTATAGACCTAAACAAAATAACACTTGTGTGTACTACAAACATTGGGCCAATGTTGGGCCAACATACTACTACCAACTTGATAGGACACGTTCTTTAAGAGTGTATTACAAACAATGGGCCAACGTTGGGCCAACATAATACTACCAACTTGATAAGGCACTTTCTTTAAGGATGTATTACAAACATTGTGCCAACGTTGGGCCAACATACTACTACAAACTTGAAAAGGCACTTTCTTTAAGGGTGTATTACAAACAATGGGCCAACATTCTACTACCAACTTGTAAATACACTTTCTTTAAGGGTGTATTATAAACATTGGTCCAACGTTGGGCCAATGCCATGATCCTTCCTTCTTTGGAAACTAAAGTGAATGGAAGCTGCTTACGTTGGACCAACTGTGGGCCAACATAGGAATTCCGTCATGGTCGAGAAGGTTGACTTGGTAACATTGGTCCAACGTTGACCCAACGTTGTTCCCCCAACGCCAACCATACAACCTTTAACAAATGTTGGCCCAACATAGTCATGCTATCTGAGATTTTATTGTACGAAAATTAAAAACTAATGACTTTTCGGTCAAAAGACTAGAGTTAGACTTTCAAAAAAGGATAAAGACATTGATTGATTTATTGTATATTGTGATATTCCCAGTCGAGAATTTTTCACTATAAAGTAGAGTGATCGATTAGGAAAATATCTATTCACACAATTTTAATCTACGAACATAGCACACATACGGACCTCCCTAGACTTCAGGGTTGAATGAGGCGTCTCAGTGGAGTAAGCACTTCTGTAAAGGAAAAGAGAAAAATAGTAAACTTTGATTTCACCTTCCAAGTACCCCATACACATTACAAGATATCAATTAAAGGTATGCTGTCTCCCTAAGCAATGTATCTCTCAAAGACATCAAGGAGAAGCTAAATAACTTAACATCTAATGATATCCTTTACATTAAATCTTGGTGCAAGCAAAATTCATGCTTGCTTGATTAAATTAAACACACCTTTAAAAAGGTTGTGATGTTCTGGTCTTAATGGTAAGAACTTTTAAAGTTGTATCGAATCTAATGTTCTTGGCTACCCAGTTAATCAAACATTTCTTTTCAAACGTAGTTGAATTGGAATTCTATAATGTACATAGTAGAATACTCCAGATTAGAATAATATGCTGTTTTGATGTTTCATTTAAAATGCAGATACTCTGTAGTAAATTTCATTTCATGTTCTTTGTTTCTCGTCTTACAAAATACCCAAACCCCTTTATCATCAGCTTCAGTCAGTGGCTTAATTTGTACTCTAAGAAATTGATATTCTTCGATTAGAATGATTAATGGATATGCCATTAAATAATTCCTTTTTGAAGACATCATCAAAATCCTAGCAGGAATGAAAAACAGCTTTATGGAATTATCTATTGTTGTAATACAACTTCATTCAACTATGGCTTCAGCACCTAAATATAATTCTGTGGTACGATTTGATTTACAAAAGCTGCTTTACTAGAAAGAATTGATTCATAAGTAATAAATGTATGGAGATAACGAGCAGTATTCAAGATCAAAAGTCCATAAGCAAAATAGGAGCCGAGCAAACATGGATCTCAAAAACATCAGAGGTGGGATCAGGTGCCATAAAGGTGTCAAATGTAGATCTTAATATCTCATGTCTTCAGATCTCTATGTGTCTTTTCAAGTTACTTGAAGTCCTTATAATATAGATAACTTTCTGCATCAAACTTATGCAAATTTTGTGCACTCGTGGTATTAATTCGTGCAATAAACGCGGTCCACGGATATTTGTCGAAGATTACTAGAAATCATGCGATGTGTATCGTAACAATCTATATGACATGAGTAAGTTTCCAATCGCATCATTATTTTACAGAAATTATGATTCCGTGGAATAATGACCAAATGGAAAAACGAACATTTACTGTACCTTGACGCAACAGTCTTATGACAAAAGATTTTTACTTTGTATTCACTTATTAAATTTTTACGTTTGTTTTATTTCACGTATTTCTTTTTTTTTCAGGTTATGATAGTATTCGTACTTTTTAAAGAATAAATCAACAGTGCATGCAAATGATGAAATTAATATTCTCTAAACCTGTATATTTCCCCAAAACCACGATTAGATATCGCTAAAAATACAATGTGCGCTAGTTTTAAACAAATGCAACAAACGT
>NW_026922682.1:0-19650 GCF_032062105.1 Saccostrea cuccullata
CAATTTAAAACTGGAAGCGAATTTACCATTAAAACATCAATGTCATGCACCAGCTCGAATCTTATTTATGTAATAACCTGCGCCGGTTGTGGTGAAAATTATATCGGCCAGACAGGAGACACCCTGAGACACAGAATGACCGTGCACCGACAACAAATTGGGGAAACCCAAAGATACCAGTGTACCGCCGTAAGCCAAAAATAAAACCCCCAATTTTACTGTTTTTCCTTTCTATAAATTCCGAAGGGATACTACAGAAAAGAACGTGAAACTAAAGAAAAACATTTTATAAACAGACATAAACCTGTTTTAAATGCAGCATAATTATATTTCATTAAAGAAATATACTTTTACCCGCATAATATAACTGTGCTATTTGTATAAAAAATCTAATTTCCCGTAATAACTTACTACGTATTATCAAGACGTCATAATGAACTTTGCTAAAGCGCGCCTAAGTATTGGCGCTTTATGACGTCACAATATGAATGTTGATTTTGTGTAACTAAGCATTGTATTGTCAAACTCCTGAAGATTGGAAATGAAACCGGTTGAGTTTATTTCGGTGTTGTGATTTTTTATTATAAATATATATATATATATATATATATATATATATATATATATATATATATATATATATATATATATATATATATATATATATAAATCTGATGGTAGTAGTTATTTTTCAAAATGAAAAGAAGATAAAAGTCACATTTTAAGGTGAACATAAGCGAGTAATTCATTTTCCTGTAAACGGGTATCAATATTTATAAAAGGAAGGGGGTCTACTGAATCATTCGTGACAATTATTATCGCTGTACACTAACCGATCGGCAGTAGGACTTTATCACAGCGAATAAACACTGCAGCATAATTAGAACCAGTAAAAATAAATAAAAGATCTGTTTTTTAAAACGGAGTTCAAATTTATTTTCATTTAATGCATTTGATGTCTTTAAGAAAACATATGACAACGATAAATTCCCGGTACATGTGAATTAAGCCATGAACATAATTATGATTTAAGTGTTAGATATCATATTATAATTCTCAGTAACTACATGACAGTTATCAAATTTTAGCGCCATGTGTTTAACCGGGGACCTATATTGGTATTAGGTCCCTGGTTTAACTAGACTCCCCTAATTATTCTAACTACTTTCTTGTTTAAATTTATGAGTATTCAATCTTTACACATGTTTTTCTATAATCATGTGCGCGTATGCTAAATAAATAGTAAATGAAACTTTTTTGAATTAAAACTCGGACTTAAAGCAAAATAAACCGGTATTATTATATACCTAATGTGTATCACCCAATTTTACTGTTGAATTTACGCTATCACGTGACGTCGTGATCCGATTTCCGGATCATCAACATGTTGTTTTCTGAATCCATATCACTACTCTCTGAAACTGATGACGTAGTATGCAGAAATATGACGTTATTTTTCTTGCGCGTTAAAAAGTCCCTTGTTATTATGCTTTGTTTTATGGATAAATGTTATGCAATTGATCTCTAAAGTTTTCTTTTGCTATATTTTGGTAGTTATGAGAGGGTATATAATAAATTTATCATTATAACAGTAACTTGATCCGAAGAGCCGTATCACGTCTCGTTGACAGGCGCGGTCATCAGATCAAACTCGACGCTTCGCGTCTCGTTAGATCTGATGATCCGGCCGTAACTCGACGTAATGACCTTCGATAAGTTACTGTTATAATAATATATATTTATTTTCCGCTCTCGGTGTTCATTTTATTATGCAAGCATATAGAAATATTAAAATTTTCAGTAATCCCCATGTTCATTTTCAAATTATATGTTAATTTAACATTAAAAACATCTTTATTTGCACAAAAAATACGTAACCTATCAAATTTTCATGTGTGAATGGAGATTTATTAGACGGAAACTACTATTTATCATGATGTTTAACATTGGTTGGATTAATTTTCAAAAACTAAATTTCAAAAATACTTTATTTTTATAATTAATTGGTTGATATCAAAGACAAATAAATCAGATATCAAATTTCTTAATAAAATATGCATAGAACACTTAATCCTTTTGAAAATTCCAAACAAAGTACGCAAATAATTTAATTAATAAAATGAACAAGAGGGGAATTTCAGTTTTATTGTCGACGGGGAGTTTCAAGAGACTTTAACCTACACATTTTAATTTGAAAAGGGTTTAAGAATAAAGAAATTTGAACATTAGATTATAATAAAACTCATAAAAAATAGCAAGTTTTTGAAAAAAAAAGCGTCAGTGTCACTCAGGATTACCTCAGTAGCCACAGTATTAAATCTCAGAGCTACTCAGTACCAGCTCAGTGGCCTCAGAATGACCTCAGTACCCCTCAGTTCTTCAACAGTAGCAACAGTGCTAACCTCAGTGCTCCTCAGTAGCACAACAGAATGCACAGTGAAAACCTCAGTGCTACTCAGGATCTCCTCAGTTTCTCAGTACCGGGCTCAGTACCACTCAGTACTTCCTCAGGGTTTTGTTGGATTCTCAGTGCTTTTTCGTTACAGTAGTGTTAAAATAAGTGCTCGTGAAAGTAAACATCCTATATAATGTATAACAATCACATTTTCACACTTAAATTGGCTAATTTTTATCATTAAAGCTACACGTTTTCACTTACGTGTAGATTCCATTCTTCAAGTTTTACGAACGTGTAGCAATCTTGACGTCACTAAAATTGATGACGTAATACCACAGAATTTAGGTTATTCCCCTACTAGACGTACCCGTACACGTACACGTTTGAAATCTCAACCTCTCTAATATCTATGTTCAATAACTTGCATTTATTACAAGAATATTTATAATACCTTTAATAAACAATCTTTAAAAACAATTTTTTTTCTTATTTATGTCTTTTTTATTCATTCAATATGTCACAATCCAGCGTGGAAAAATAAACAGAAGTCAAGTAATACTTCAGAAACATAGTGAATATTAAGTAAGGCCAGTTTCTTGAAAAGCTATTAGTTATACAGTCCCTGAAACGTTCTACTTTCCCATTTTTCCGTTCGCTCACCGTTCGTTCACCGTTCGTTCTGCGTTCGTTCACCGTTCGTTCAGCGTGCGTTCACCGTTCGCTCTTCGTTCACAGTATTGCGTTCACCGTTCACCGTGCGCTCGCTTTTCACCGTTCACCGTTCGCTCTTCGTTCCGTTTACTTTGCGTTCACCTTGCGTTCACCGTTCACTTATCGTTCAGTCCTCAGTGTCATTCGGAACTCCGAAGTGAAAGGACTTATCTTTTTGATGGTAAGGATTTACATGTTTTTTAATTAAATAACTTAGATATTGCAAAAATTATCTAAGATATTTATATTTCTATTATTATTACTCAGCTTTTACTTATTTCATGAATTTTCCATGGAAAAATAATAATTAATACATTAATTATGTATGTAGAACGATGCTAAAATATTAACTTCAAAAAAGGGCAATGTACAAATGTTTCACGCACGGCATCACTTTGATGTAATTTTAAAGAGGAAAAATTATTAATGGATGTATTATAATTAATCTAAGTCTTTTACAGAACAAGAATACATAAAAAAAATTATTTCTACAGTTACACGCATTTAAACTACATGTAGGTTTGAGAAATATGAACAGTACTGCAAATATTCAGTTAATTAAATATCTTTAGAAATAATTAAATTGATGGTGTGGTTTTAAATTTTAGAAAAGACTAACTGTTTAAAATAGTCTATTATTAGAGAAGGAAAATTTCTTCCTTCACCGTACCTAAACATATGTTTTAATACTAGTACATGTATATGTTTGCCATTCAGTATAATTAAGACCCCCCCCCCCCCTGTGCCCTTTTTCCGAAATAAAATTCTTACGGAGTTTTTACAGTATATTTTAATATTTATTCAATTTTTATTGTAACACAAAGAAATCAGTCTTAAAACCAACGTCAAACAGTCATGAAACAATAGTATTTTAGTATAAAATTTGTGCCGACAGAAGTATTCTAAATTGGCAGGGAATATGTTTCACATTCAATTTAAAACTAAATCCTTCCAAGTATACATTCGAATTATTTTTTTTCTGCAGGAATGCAAAAATCAGATCTAGAAATGATTGGGAAAAATATTAAAATTTCTTGGATACTGAAATACTCTTTGCCTTCGGCATGTTGTGAAACGGCGATTTCCATATCTCCACTGTGTCGAATTATTTTGATTGACAGCACAAGCATGCTACTACAAATGTAGCACGGACATCCTGTGAACTGTGTGAACTTGAAGATGAAAAATAAAAGCCAATGATTACTGTTAAATGGATTTGTTAATCTAAAAGAAAAAGATTACTTTTATTGCTTGGAATATTTAGTAAAAATAATAAGAATTTTTTATTTGATACAATATATATCTGAGAATCGAGGGGATTATCTCTCTCTCTCTCTCTCTCTCTCTCTCTCTCTCTCTCTCTCTCATCTCGTTCAATAAAAATTATGTCAACACATTACTTATTTAGTTTTGAAAATTTAATCGACGCATGTATTACAAATAATATGAATGCCTCTTTCCAACATCTTGACCGAGTATAATCACGGCCGGTGTAACGACGAAAAGTGACCCCCGTAGAATATTGACCGGGGGTCATTTTTCTACGTAGAAATTTGACCCCCTGGTTAATATTCTACGTAGAAAAATGACCCCTTTTTCTGTAGAAATCATGGCCTTGGGGTCATATTTCTCCGTGTGCATTGTAGAAAATTGACCCCGTAGAATAATGACCCCCTGTCATTTTTGATGCCAAAATAATTCATTTTAGAAGGAATATTCTTATTAGTCATATGCAAGCGGGTAATATCAAGCTGACTTATGCTTTAAAGTGTTAGTTTCTGAAAGCTTTTAAGCTAAGATAACTAAATCAAAGCGATAAAATACCTTGCATTAATGATACAAACTGTTTATCTCCATTAGAGGAAAACGGTATCAAAATGTTTTAACCCAGAGGCTACATGTATAAGAGCAAAAATACGAGAATTCATAGGAACTTTTATTAAATTTTATACCAGTAAATAAATTTCCACAGTTGCCATTTTAATTCTGAAAAAGGGTTATTTCCAAATTTCGCCAGAGTTCTGTTTTCGTACCAAACCAAATCTCAAATCTCTGTGTGCGGAGAAGCAGAGGACTATGGGTAGTATGGGTCATTTCTAGCTGACAGTATGGTGTCAGAAAAAAAGTTTCCGTTATTAATCAATAATGAATCTTTTTGATTTTACCCTGGATACATAATTTTTCAAAAGTTTAAAGTTTTTTATCCATATTTTTAAAACGGGCACCAAAAAGTGTTCCAACATAGAAAAATCGTATATTAAAAATATTTGATTTTCTATGAATGAAGTTTCAAACTTTTCTTAAAAAAAATAGGGATAATTTAATTTGTAAAAATAAGTACTAAATTAAATTGCCTCTGACCTTTATGTATGATACAGGGAAAAAAAGGGGTTAGCTCAAAACCTGTAAAATGTCTTTTGTCGTTTGCTAGTGTTAACAAAATAGGAATTGTAGCATAAAACATGATTAACTAAAAAAAAATAATAATAATAAGTTCCCATCTTTCCAAAACAAGGCACATGTAGTATCGTTTTCCCCGTTCTCTCATGTACATAAAAAATTTTAGATGATGAAAAAGTTGTTACTTTACATGATATACTTATGCCCCCGAAAACGAAATTTCCGGGGTCATGCCCCCGTAAACAAAGTTTCTGGGGTATATAGCATTTTACCTGTCCGCTTGTCTGTTTGTATATTTTTCCGCAAAACTTGAACCTTGCCCATGTCCATGACTGGGTAAAACTACGGCTTTCATATTTCACAAGTGTATTTTTGTGACAAGACCTTTTTGTGTACAATCAATTTTGACCTTTTAATATTGACCTTGGAGTTTGACACACTTTTACACAAGGAGAATATGGAGATATTAACTGACAGTATTCAATATCAAAGCCCATAAAACAATACAAAATATAAAGGAGCAAACACGAACCTCCGAAACATCAGAGATGGAATCAGGTGCCATGGAGAAATGAGCATGCCCTGCTGACCGGTCACATCTGCCGACTGGGAAATAACAGGAAAATCCTCCGCAAACTCGACGCACAAATAACGGACCAACAAAAAGCACGAAAAACATTAGTCAGCATTTGTTTCAATTTGATAAATTGCATTTGCTGACAATGTCATTGTGTCAACCATAGAATTAACGAAATGTTGACTTCAAATGAGACTGCCGATATTCTTGTTATTTATTTCATTTACTTGCTTGTCAATAATTTACTTCTTATAGAAATTGTTCATATGTAGAGCATGCTCTTGCGTATAGAATCAACCGAGATATATATCCGTTTGCAGGTGATGAAGGTAAATCGCTGCATAACCAAGGACATTTGACGATAGAAAAGTTTGTCATCACATTTATCATTAAGCCTAGTTGTTATAGATTACCATTAACGTTTTTTTTCAAGTAAAATTTTTTTCAAGTAAAATATCCAGACAGATGTGTCAGACTCTGTGGCATCTTTCATCTCAAGCTAGCTCACAAGGATATATCGTATCGACATAGGAATGAAAATTACCATTGTTAATTGACAATACGTCGTCGATATTTATATCTAAATGTTGAGTTGAAGGCCACAGCAAGTATTTTCTTCTTTTCACGCATTAGACTTCGCACAAATTCTGTTTCAAGTGAATATAAAAATAGATTTACTTATATCGGAGTGCAAATGGTACCCATGGGAATTCCAATTTATTGTCGGAATATCTGGTCTTCAAAAAAAAAAAACCCAGATATTGTCGATCAGTAACTCAAGCATCTTTTTCACGTCAACTTCATAGTACTTGTGTGTGCAATGTGTTTTAACAAAATAATTCTGCAAATGACCAATGACCATTTTAAATTTACAAGTTCCGTTTTATTAGAAAACAGCTGTCATTGAAATAAAAAAAAAAAATCCTGGTTCACACCACTTTTTGAATATATTGTTGCGCAGTACACTAAAAGTTTTTCCTTCTCTACTGTCAATACTTTAGTGCGGAGTACAAAAGAGATTTGAATGAACATTTACTGGAACCCGCAAGGTGTCTTTGTTTGGAATCCCATATATATCGGGTAATTCAAATTTATTTTTGCTCTGTGTAATATTAAAAATATTTAAAACTGACCTAAAATTTTGAAGAATTTCTTCCTTAGAAAGGGAAGTATGAGTATAAGTAGGATTACCACTTGTAGAATTAATTCTTAAAAGTTCTTCTAAAATACAATTAATGAGACATACAAACGAAGACAATGTTGTTACCTGCTTTGTCGACAAGGACCAGTACGTATTGATCATGTAATCTATCTATTTTTTTTCATTTCCGGATTATTGAACACAGAATGAATGAGGGTTTTCATATTACCCCTCAATCTTCGGATACGCGGCGTTAACATGGATCTGATACATTTAATCCATTGTGGAAAAAATCAACAATTCCACACTGTTACTTTAACATGTTTAACATTAACTTTTGGACGGTATGTGCTAGAAATTTATTTTGAAGTAAGGGCATGACAACTAAGAGTTCATTAATTTGCACAGGTTACCAGTGTCTGTAAAATCCCAGAAGAAAGTAGATGTAACAGCAACCATTGGTCACGTATCTGTGGGCTAGAAAGTGTTGAGAAGAGATTTTTAAGTTTTTATTTTGATTTATAGATATCTCTTAAGGTTGAACTATTTTTCACTCAGGTGTAAATTTTTGCCAGTTTTGGAGAAATTTGTAATATCATCATAAGAACTTCTTGATGTGTATTGTATTTCCTGTATATAAAGTAAAAAGTATAGTAATATATAAGGTAGTTAAAAAGTGTGTATTTTAAAGCAGAATAAATGCATACAGATGTATATGTACTAAGTTTAAAGGTAAGAGCCAATGGAATTGAATTTATATAGTTAAACAATGTTGATATCGATGTTCGGAGGTCCGTGTTTGCTCTGCTCCTATTTTGTATTGTTTTATTGACTTTGATATTGAATACTGTTCTGTATCTCTGGACATATCCCTTTTTCTTGCTTCTGTGCTATTTTTCTTTTCTTGCAAGAATTTTAAAAGATTATAGTTATTAGAAACGTATCATGCCATTTTCGGAAAATAAACCTTTGAATGAAAAAAACCCAAAATATATAATCATAAATTATGTTCTCGATGAATAAATATTCATTGGGATTCTGCAAGCAAAAAATATACCCATACCAGATACATGCATTGGTTGTGATGCTACGTTTAAGATAGTGCAATTGAATATAAGTTGGAAAGGATAAGATTGCATAAAAAAATTCCCCCTACTTGGATTTGAAAGTATGAAAAAAGCAGGAGACACATATACAAGGTTTTATTGTATAAAATATAGGGGGGTCAAATTTCTATGAGGGTCATTTTTCAACGTGTGTGAATTCGTAGAATTAATGGTTTGGAATGTTTTTCTACAGTCGAAAAATGACCCTACTTGTCGTATAATATTGACCGGGGGGTCATTTTTCTACGTAGAAAAATGACCCCCGGTCAAAATTCTACGGGGGTCACTTTTCGTCGTTACACCGGAAAATGTCTACAGATACATGAAGAAGTTAGCTAAAATAATCGTCATAAAAGAATTAAAAGGCACATAAATATAGAATTTTTTGCAGCAGAATTTAAATAAAACGAGAATTTTTATGCAGTACGATAACAGTCAATGTGAACAGATAATTGTAAATAAAAAAAAAATCCGTTATTTTACTGTGGCACGGAAATACAGTACAGTTGTTTCAGCCCAGTACATTGTAATTAATTCATTCTATAAGTAGTAGTTTTATCTTCAGAAGTCCACATTATTTTATTAGTGAAAAGAATAAGCATAATTATTTACTATATTAGTAGATTAATTCATTTTTTAACTACACGCGGTAACAAATACACGTTTGACGGCGATTAAAATCATGTTATTAAAATATCGATTTCAACATAGGTATGTGCAGAAGAAATGTTTTTATTTATTGATTAATTTATTTATTTATTTATTTATTTATTTATTTATTTATTTATTTATTTATTTATTTATTTATTTATCTATTGTTTATCTCAGTAGTAGTTTCATCTTCTAAAGTCCACATTATTTTATTAGTTAAAAGAATTAGCATAATTATTTACTATATAAAATTAATTTATTTTTTAACTACACGCGGTAACAAATAGAGGTTTGACGGCGATTAAAATCATGTTATTAAAATATCGATTTAAACATACGTATGTGCAGAATTTTATTTTAATTATTTATTTATTTATCTATTTATTTCTCTTTTGTTTATCTATTGTTTATTTATATTTATTTATGATATTTGAATTATAGAATAAAAGAATAATTTCAATGCAAGGAAAAGACCAAAGGCTTTCCGAATAAATCGTTCATCTTGCGTTCACCGTTCGTTCACCATTCACTTTGCGCTCGCGTTCGCGCTCCGTTCGCGTTCTGCGTTCACCGTTCACACATCGTTCACCAAGTTGCGTTCACCGTTCGCACACCGTTCACTCACCGTTCGCTCTGCGTTCGTTCACCGTTCGTTCAGCGTTCGTTCACCGTTCAGGTGGGAAAGTAGAACGTTTCAGGGACTGTAACTATGGTTTAGAATAAGTTTTCACTGGTACAAAACAAAAGATTGTAGTCATCATATTTCCACTTGTAGTCATTTTGCATTCTACTTTGAGATGCAGACAAAAGCAATTTCAACTAGTGCTAATTGTAACGGGGACCGTTACAGATGTTCCCCAAACGCTCCCCATCTCCCTTTTGGTGCCATATTCCCTGTAAGTTTCATTAAATAGGACAAACTTTATGCATTTGAGACTTTAACAACGTTTACCCAGAAGGGTACCAAGTTCATTCAAATTTTAACATTGCACGCGTGCGCATGTGAATGCGTGTGCGTAATGATCATATCATCTTATCTACACAATCTATATACTTCAATATACTAAATATTTAATCCAAAAGTATTAAAAAATACGCTCATTCAAGTGTATTTTTGATTTTACTCATTCCACGTGCACGCACGTGCATACATGAGCATGGTGACATACCTACTTGTGAAAGTCCATTACATCTATCTATGTTCTAAATCCCACTCAGTTTGGTTGAAAACCAAGGGAGTTATAGCTGATTAAAGTTTCAGCCAATCAGAATGCAGCGTACGTTCACGCACGTGCATGGATGTGCATGGTGATCATACCTTCTTGAAGAAGTCTATTATATCTATCTGTGTTCCAAATCTCATCCTGTTTGGTTGAAAACTAAGGGAGTTATAGCTATTTAAAGTTTCAGCCAATCAGATTGCAGCGCACGTACACGCACGCGTATGAATGTGCATGGCGACCATACCTTCTTGTAGAAGTCTATTATATCTATCTATGTTTCAAATTCCATTCTGTTTGGTTGAAAAACAAGGGAGTTATAGCCATTTAAAGTTTTAGCCAATCAGATTGCAGCGCACGTGCATGCACGTGTTTACATGACAATTGTTATATATCATATTGTAGTACATCCTAAAGTATGCCTATGTTTTAAATTTCATAGCATTTTGTCTAAAAACAGAAAAGATATTGAGATTTTTGTTTCAGCCAATCAAGGTGAAGCGCACGTGCATGCGCGTGAGTTCATGCTAATTTGACAGTGTCACATTATCTACAGTATTAATATATCTTTATATAATGAGTTTCAAATCATTTCATAAAAAAATGTAAAAGTTATAGCTATATTAAGTATATCAGTCAATTCACTCATTTCACGCGCACGCACGTGCAGGCGTATGCGCGCAAAATGACCTTCGTTCCGCACACCTACACTACACACCTATTAACCCTAAAAAGGTTTTAGCTCAGTTGGGTGAACAGTTTCTGAGAACACTCGCGGACAAAAAAAGTACCGGAGAAGAAATAAGAAAAAAAAATAATAAGAAGAAACAGAGTAAAAACAATATGTTCCCAAACTCCGTTTGGGGAACATAGTAGACGTTTGAGGAAACCTCATATTAAAACTATACTCAATGCAACGTAATTGCGATGTAGCAATCTAAACAATCCTTTACATTTCATAAATCTTTTTGGTAGAAGTTTCGTTCATCTAAACGCTCAGCTGACCTTCTAGAACCCGACTTGCTTAATGGCGGAGTTTACGGAGACCGCCGCCATCTTGGACACACTTCAGATTTTTAAATGTGAATATCTAGTGTGTGGATTGAACAATTCTAAAATAAATTGTATATTAGGCTTTTCCAGTAGGGTCTTAACTACCATTTATTACATCAAACAAAAATATTGAAAAACAAAAAAGTTAAAAAAAGTGCACATTTTGAATTTACGTCCTGTAGCGACCGGAAGTACTGACGACGCAAACTAAGGCAAAATTGCACATCTATAACTCTTGGTCTATCATTTCTAACAAGTCTCCAGTTAAAATCTTTAGCCGTTTTCGAGAACATTCGAAGATAAAATTGCATTTTAAAATCAGGATATTGCCCATAACTTGGCACTGGTTAGGAATTTTCCAACAAACGGAATTTTATATAAAATTCATATAATGACCTATAATTCCTGAAATTTTCAATGAAATCCACTGAATAGTTTACGAGAAATCGCCTGCATAAAATTTGGTCAGAAGAAAAAAGAATAATAACTAGAGCAAAGCTCGTTGCAAAGCAACGAGTAGGTATTCCGTCCAGTTTTGACCGGAAATGCCGGAAGTGACATCAACACAAGAAAGCAATGAGCTTAGTCCTTTCCAGTGACTTTAGAATTTCAATTTTACATCAAAATCTTCAAAATAAGCTATTTTTGGCTACTTCTGGTTTAACCGGAAGTGATGACGACGGACGGAAAATTAATTTTTTTGCTCCCAGAGAAATATGTTATCCAAAAACTTGTCAAGAACGGCAAAAATGCGCGTTTTCCGACTACTTCCGGTTTGGCCGGAAGTGACGACGCCGGACGTATTTTGACGACCCCAGTAAATAACGCTTGACATTTTGAACAACTTTGCTTCTTTGACGTATTACAAATTCTCAATACGTTTTGAGATATAAAGGAAACAATTTCGACCCCTCTAGGCCCTTTATTTTAGGGGCCAGCCCTTTTTTCGACATATCATTTGAAAGATCTTGAAATTTTACACTTCTTTTGTTCTATATGTTTTCACAAAATATTTTCAGGTAAAAAGATATCGTAGGAAAAGTGTTAAAAATTTTGAAATTCGCGATACGACTATTTTCGGGCCAGAGCGAGCGTCGGCGCTTCGTACTTCCGGTGGTTGAGATATACCAAATACACATCTCCAAAGGTTGCTTTATTAGCACTGAAAATTTCATGCTTCTGTGTTAAGTGCTTTTCAAGAAAACTGTCGGACAAAGTGACCCTCTAAAAATCACTAAATCGCCGAAAACTCCGAACCGGAAGTGACGTCATCAAATTTAAAAAAAAATTAAAAAAAACACCTTAAGTTCATATTATTTGTCATCAATGCTGAAAGTTTCATGAAAATCCGTCGACGCATTTATGAGAAATCGCGTGCACAAAATCGGTAAGAATAATAATAATAAGAAAAGTTGAAAAGAAACAACAGATCAGTAGAAGGTCTTCCGTTGGAAACGGAAGACCTTAATAATAGCTAGAGCAAGCTCGTTGCAAAGCAATGAGTAGGTCTTCCGTCCTGTTTGACAGGAAGTAGCTTTCATTTTCAACAAAAATATGAAATAACGCCCAAAAATGCTTTGAATCCTCTAAATCTATGTAAATTAATGCAAAAATAAGCCATTTTTGCTACTTCCGGTTTGACCGGAAGTGACGACGACGGACGGAAAATTAATTTTATGCTCCCAGAGACATATTTACCCCAACACTTGTCAAGAACGACCAAAATACTTGTTTTACGACTACTTCCGGTTTGGACGTATATTGACGAACCCAATAGATTAAGCCTGACATTTCGAACAACTTTGCTTGTTTGATGTATTACAAATTCTCAATATTTTTTGAGATATAATGAAAAAACTGTTGGCCCCTCTAGGCCCCTAGTTTTAGGGGCCAGCCCTTTTTACAAGAAATCATTTGAAAGATCTTGGAAATCTACACTTCTTTTGTTATATATGTTTTAACAAAAAAAGATATCGTAGAAAAGGTGTTAAAAAAATTGAAATTCGCAATACGATTTTTTCGGGCCATAGCGAGCGCCGACGTGCTGTATTTCCGATAAAAACGAAATACATTCCGCAAATCTACAGACATACGTCTACCATACCTGAAAATATCAAGCGTCTATCTAAAGCCGTTTAGGGGAAATTATGCGGACAAACCGACCCTCAAAAAACCATTAAAGGGCCGATAACTCCGAACCGGAAGTGACGTCATCAAATAAGAAAAGAACGCATGAGGTTAAAGGGATGTTACAAAAGTCCTGAAAGTTTCATGGAAATCCATTGAGCCGTTTTTGAGAAATCGCGTGCAAAAATCGGTAAGAAAAAAAAAACCAATAATAATAAAAGTGAAGACGGAAGACCCTAATTACAAAATGCAGGTCTGGGTTAACGTCAGAAAATGGCTGACGCAAAATAATTCCTGAATTTTCCTCTTTAACTCGAGCATCCCTGCATTGGACAGGGCTGATCTTTGTTATGAGATGATAAACCATGTGTAAACTTTCTTAGTTCAGCGGAATCATGAACATTTTCGGCGTAATGAATGTTTTGTTTACTGTAGCGGTGAGGGCATCGCACAGCTATTGGAGCGGATCCAAGGATTTATGAATGAATAAAAAAGATGGAAATAGAGTTTGATTTCTTCTTTATTATTTAATGACATTATTCATATGCAAATAATAGATATACAGGAAAACGCGAAATGCTAATAAATGCAGCTGACAATCTTTATTTTCTCAAGATAAAAAAAAATCAAATTAAATAATTATAAATTCTACAGACAAAACATAGGAAGAATGAATGATAGCAAATTATCAGATGACATTAGGGGAACTAATTTTTTATGAATGAAACTTTTAAAACGTTACTTGTAAGTTGTAGATGTTATATCTGCTAATTCTCCCTGGTTGCGCGCTTCCGGGGGGGGGGGGGGACGGTCTTGAATATAGACTTGTAAATAGCCATTATTTTTTAGAAAGAATTAAGCCTTATCATTTTCTTAACTTCAAGAAGAGTGCCTTGTTATATAAATGTCAAGGTCATTTTATGTAGAATGTAAAACATTAAAGCGGAATTAGCATTCAATAAGTGAGAAAGGTGGGGGCTAGGTTTCTTACAGTTTTCAAAAAAAAAAAAAATGGGGGCGTGGGTATAAGATGCACACACCTGATATATGTTTCATACATTTTATTTGCTAAAAACTCGACTCTGGTGGAACCAGCGAAGGTTTTCTACAGGTCCATTCCCAATCCCGGGGATGACCTTACCTGCACAATGGCACAATTTGTATTACCCGCGCAGTCTATTTATAAGAAAATGAAATGAAATGAATATTTTTTAGTGCTTAAGGAAACGTTGAACCTACGCTTGCGAAAGTTCTAAGACATTCAAAGATATTTAATTTCTTCTTTATCAAATCAAGGAACTGGTTATATGTTAAATCAGCAAATAGGGGGCTTTACTTATGCCATGAATATCACAGAAAAAGATAGAAAGAAAGACAAAGAAATTTAAAAAATTGACTTTTTATCTCCTTTTTTGTGACGACCGGAAGAATTGACGACGGAAAAGATGTTCTTCGACACATCTTCAAGTCATGATCTATGATATTTGACACAGTTAACTTTCATGTCTTAAGCTGTTCTGGAGAAATGGACAGGACAAAGGTTTATTTTCAAATTTGGTCAATACGAAAATAGTAAGAATACTAGATCCGAGCTCGTTGCAAAGCAACGAGTAGGTCTTCCGTCCTGTTTGACCGGAAGTAACTTTCCTTTAAAAAAAAAAAAGAGAAATGAAGTCCAAAAATGGTTAAATTCTGCAAATCTATCTTAATTATTACTAAATTAAGCCATTTTTGGCTACTTCCGGTTTGACCGGAAGTGACGTCAATGGACGGAAAATTAAGATTTAGTGACATGTGATATCCAAAAACCTTTCAAGAACAGCAAAAATATGCAATTTTGGATAACGTCCGGTGTGACCGGAAGTGACGATGCCGGACGTATTTTGACGACTTCATTAGATAAAGCTTGACATTTTAAACAACTTTGCTTATTTGACGTATTAAAAATTCTCAATACTTTTTGAGATATAAAGGAAAATCTTTCGGCCCCTCTAGGCCCTTAATTTTAGGAGCCAGCCCTTTTTTCGAGATATCAATTGAAAGATCTTGAAATTCTACACATCTTTTGTACTTTATATTTTCAGGCAAAAAGATATCGAAGAAAAGGTGTGAGAAATTTTGAAATTAGTGATAGGTCAATTTTCGGGCTAAAGCGAGCGCCGACGTGCGTCACTTCCGGTAAATTTGGTATACCTGATGCACCTCTCCAATTATAAGCTCTACCAAGCCGCAAAGTTTGAAGTTTCTATCTACAGCCGTTTTTCGGTAAAATTGTGGAAAAAATGACCCGTAAAAATAAGAAAATCGACGATATCTCTAGACTGGAAGTGACGTCATCAAAACGGAAAAACACGCATAAGGGTCAAGTGATGTTCCATATGTCCTGAAAGTTTCATAAGATTTTGTTGAGTCGTTTTCGAGAAATCGCGTGCACAAAATCGGTAAGAAAAAAAAATAACTAGAAACGATCTCGTTGCAAGCAACGAGAGGTCTTCCGTCCGATTCTGGAAAAAAAACTCGTATAGTCGAGCTGAGAATGATTAAAAATTTTGGTTACAAATTGAATCCAGGTCGCCAGCGTGAAAATCCAATCCGCTTTTTCCCTCTTTTATCCCCAACGCGCTAAGAATTACGCTATTAGGAGTACTGCTCTAAATGTACTTGTGTATACTGCTGCTACAGTACACCTGTCTAAGAATTATAAAAGACGGCCCATTATTCATAATTTCGCGCCAAACGCCACGTTAAATCTTCCCGCCTTTTCTTTGGACTGATCTATTAAATAGGTGTGATAGCTTCAATAAAATTAAGAAAAATGAACGTTCTCATAGCCTATATTTCGAGGTTTAGAAAATATATTTAACATATTGTACACATTCTATAGAAGCGTAAAACAAAAGCAGTGAAATGACTATAATTTAATTTTTTTTTAATTTCATGTTTCAGAAGTGAACTATACCGATTAGTTACACTTTTATAAAAAGGTTGAAATGTTTCGCCAAAAAACATGCCTCGCTCTACGACAGTCAAGGAATCAGATACCATTTATGTTCAATAACTTGATTAAGATCTTTGAGAAAAGAATGTTAACATAAACTCCATTAGACTATCTTATTAAAATGGTTTTCTTATCTTTGTCTTTTCTAATCGTCTAATATCACACAAGTGTGCATGAGAAAAACAGTGGTTATACGTTTTATTCTTACTATATACATGCATCGATATTGTTTCTTGAAAAACTATAACTTATAACTATGATTTAAGATCTGTTTTTCCGTCTTGCAAAACAAATGATAATATAGGTATCTCTCATTTGCACATTTAGTCTTTTCTTTTTCTACTTTGAGAACCAACCAAAACCAGTTACAGAAGACGTTTGAGAAGACCCTGGAATAAATCTTTAGTTTGACACAGAATTGTAAAGTAATTACTACGTGATTTATTAACGCGCAAACCATTAAGCTATTGGGAGCACGGCTCTAAATGTACTTGTGTATACATTTGCAACAGTACATCTGTCTAAGAATTATAAAAGGCGGGCCACTATTGATAATTTCGCGCCAAACGCCACGAGTAAATATTCGCGCTTTTTATTTGGACTGATCTATTAAATAGGTGTGATAGCTTCAATGAAATTAAATAAATAAAACGTTCTTATCGCCTTCATTTTATTTCGACGTTAAGAAGGTATATTTAACACATTGTACACATTACATATCGTATCTAGCCCAGTGAAACTAAAGCAGTACGGAAATTAAGTTTTAAGATTGACACGTAATTACAACGTACTACTACGTGAAAGTCCAAGTAGTTTTTTTCTACATTTCATGTATCCTTATGTCAGAATGGTTTAATCAAACGCTCAGCTGCCTCCATAAACCCCTAATCGAAAAACGGCGGAGTTGACATAGGCAGACGCCATCTTGGACCCGCTTCAGATTTTCAAATATTAATATCTAGAGTTCAGATTAACCAGTATTCAAATGACTTATATAGTAAGCATCAATAGAAGGGTCTCTATTAATATTGCAAAAATAAATAAAAAGACATTGAAAAACAAAAAAAGTTAGAAAATACGATTTTTTCAATTCGCTTCTCCTTACGACAGGAAGTACCGACGACTCACAAAAGGTCGCGTCCTGGATAGTATATATCACGATCTATAATCCCTGAAAGTTTCATATTGATATCTTTTACCGTTTTTGAGTTTAATCGTGGACAAAATGTCATATCAATTTCAGAAAATTGTCCGTAACTTGGCACCGTAAGAGAGTTCCCATATTTTCTCTCGGATATAATAAATTCATGTAACAACACATCTGTCCTGAAAATTTTCATGTAATTTCATCCAGTCGTCTTCGAGAAATCGCGTGCACAAAATTAGAAAGTCAAAATAATAATAATAATAATAATAATAATAATAACTAGATACGATCTCGTTGCGAGCAACGAGAGGTCTTCCGTCCGATTCACGAAAAAAAAAAACCTTGTAAAATCGAACTGAAAAGTGATTCAAAATTTTGGTCACAAGGAGGATTGAACCCAGGTCACAAGGAGGATTGAACCCAGGTCGCCAATGTGAATGCGCTTTTTTCTCTTTTATCCACAACGCGCAAACCATTAAGCCATGGAGTACTGCTCTAAATATACTTGTGTATACTTTTGGAACAGTACACCTGTCTATGAATCAGAAAAGGCGGGGCAGTTTTCATAATTTCGCACCAAACGCCAGGAGTAAATATTCCCGCCTTTTCTTTGGACTGATCTATTAAATAGGTTTTCAACTTCAATGAAATTAAATAGATAATACGTTCTTATCGCCTTTATTTTATTTCAACGTTAAGAAAGTATATTTAACACATTTTACACATTACATATTGTACCAAGCCCAGTTTCACTAAAGCGGTGAAACGAAAATTAAGTTTTAAGATTGACACTGAATTGCAACGTACTACTATGTGAAAGTCCAAGTAGTTTTTCACATTTCTTGTATCCTTATGTCAGAATGGTTAACTCAAACGCTCAGCTGCCCCCATAAACCCCTACTCGCGAAATGGCGGAGTTACAGAGAGAGACAGCCGCCATCTTTGGCCCGCTTCAGATTTTCAAAAATTAATATCTAGAGTTCAGATAATCCAATATTCAAACAACTTATTTAGTAAACATCAATAGTATGGTTTCTATTAACATTCCAAAAATAAATGTAAAATATTGAAAAACAAAAAAGTAAGAAAACACGCTTTTTTTTCAATTCTCATCTCCTTACGACACGAAGTATTGACAACGAACGAAAGGTCGCGTCCTGGTTAGTATCTATCACGATCTATAATCCCTGAAAGTTTCACATTGATATCTTTTACCGTTCTTGAGATTAACAACAGACAAAATGTCAATTTAAAATCAGGAAATGTCCCGTAGCTTGGCACCAGATAGGAATTTTCAGAAAATCGCTCAGATAGATCAAGTTCATGTTACGACACATTTTTTTCTGAAAATTTCATGTAATTCCATGCAGTAGTCTTTGACAATTCTTGATGATATGAAATGATATTTTGATTGAGATTTTCATTCTAAATTAATTATAAAGATTGTGAAGAAGAACTATTTTGCCTCCATAATCTGTAAAAAGACATTGAACATTAAGGACTTAAAAATTCGACTTTTTGCCCCTCATGCACCCTAATATTAGGAATCAGCCCTTTTTTCTTCATATCATCTCACGATATTTCTGAAACACCAAAACACTTTCTAAAATCATATAACAATCAATACCAACAAATTCAACTCAAACGTACAAAAAAAAATCAATCTACAACACACTTAACACAGACACCGAATATTACACATTTACTAGATTTAAATTCTCCCGCACGGGAAGTGACACATCATTACCATGACAACAACTGACCAATCAGAACAGTGTATTACTACGCGGCATTATTTTCAACATATATATAATCTCTATACAACACTTCTCATACCACTTTCACGGCACATCTTAACAAACACTTAAGTCCCATTTTCATATATATACATATTAAGTAGACATTCTACGGAACTTCAAATACTTAACAAAACATTTCATATATTACTTAACATAACTCAATTCCATCAAATACGAAAAGAATATTTAAAATTCCATCAAACATTTTTGCTTCAGTATTGTATAACAAAAAAATTTACTGTAAAGAGTTATGATTAAAAATTTTGGGCCCTCCCGGCCCCTAATTTGAGTCCCAGCCCCTTTTTTTGGATTTTATCTTAAT